>NC_133378.1:14267421-14304177 GCF_049309525.1 Garra rufa
ATGTGTTATACGTTTCGCATAAGATCAAATACATTTATTGCATTTATTTATTTTCTATTTTTTCTATTTGTTACTTGACACTGTAAGACCTGCACTCTATTTCTTTTCTAACTTCTCGTTTTCTTTAAAAAAAAGGGCCTTGGCTTGCTAGACCTGTCCCATTTAAAAAAAATGTTAATGACCAAAACAGCCATATAAGCAGCATCATTGGGGCAGCAGCTAATGGTGAGAGAGTTGGGCTTGTAACCCAAAGGTTGCCGGTTCGATTCCCACACCGGCAGGATTTGAAGGTGGGGATTGTGAATGAACAGCGCTCTTTCCACCTTCAATACCATGACTGAAGTGCAAGGCACTGAACCTCCAGTTGCTCCCCAGGTGCTGAAGCAATGGCTGCCCACTGCTCCCGTGTGTGTTCACAGTGTGTGTTTGTTTGTTCACTTCTCACTGCTGTGTGTGTGCACTTGGATGGGTTAAATGCAGAGGGCCAATTTCGAGTATGGGTCACCATACTTGACAATACGTCACGACTTTCACTTTCATAAAATTAAAAACAGATTTTTTTTTTGTCCATGTTTTTTTCCCACATGTAAACTAATTAAATATCAGTTATTACGAGTGTCTGAAAATGTAAATGCAATGGTTGCACTTACTGAGTATATACAGTATGTCACAAGAGTGATTACATCCTTCACATTTCAGCAACCATTTTAGTATAAAATGTTGTTTAATAACTTAATAACATACAGCTATTATTGTCAAAATATCTGGCAACAAAAGTGAGTACACCCTAAGTGATCACAGCAGTATGTTGTTTAACCATGCAAAGCCATATGTCCTATTCATCATGTTTATGTTTTTGTCTGCTTGACAGGACCATAGAAAGTTGTGTGTCTTGTATTAGAGCAGTTGAAATTAGGAGGTTTAAGTACAATTCTCTCATACTGACCACTGGATGTTCAACATGGCATCTCATGGCAAAGAACTCTCTGAGGATTTGAGAATTAGAAATGTTGCTCTCCACAAAGATGGCCAAGACTATTAGAGGTTCAGTAACACCCTTAAACCGAGTTACTCTACAGTGGTCAGAGTTACACTACAGTGGTCAGAGTTACACTACAGTGGTCAGGGTCATACAGAGGTTTTCCAAGATGGGTTCCATTCAGGACAGGCGATCAACGAATTCAACGTATTCAAGGGTCGATCAACGAAGTTGAGCACTCGTTCTGTGCGTCAGGTGCTATCCTCAATAACCAGATGCATGAGTGCTGCCAGCATTGCTTTGAAGGTTGCAGAAGTAGAAGGTCAGCTTGTCGCTGCTCAGACCATACGCCACACACTGCAACAAGTCAGTTTGCATAGACGTTGTCCCAGAAGGAAGCCTCATCTGAAGCTAGCTCACAAGAAAGCCCACAAACAGTTTGCTGAAGACAACCAAGAGCATGAATTACTGAAACCATGTCCTGTGGTCTGATGAAACTATAAGATACACTTGTTTGGCTCAGATGGTGTCCAGCATGTGTGGCAATGCCCTGGTGAGGAGTACCAAGAAAATTGTGTCTTACCCACAGTCCAGCATGGTGGTGATAGCATCATGGTCTGGGGCTGCATGAGTGCTGCTGGTTCTGGGGAGCTGCAGTTCATTGAGGGAAACATGGAGTCCATTATGTACTGTACATTCTGAAGCAGAACATGATGCCTTCCCTCCAGAAACTAGTCCGAACAGCAGTTTTCCAACATGATAATGATCCCAAACACACCACCAAGACGACAACTGCCTTGCTGAGGAAGCTGAAGGTGAAGGTGATGGAGTGGCCAAGTATGTCTCCAGACCTGAACCCTGTTAAGCACCTGTGGGGCATCCTCAAGCGTAAGGTGGAGAAGCACCATGTGTCTAACGTCAAGCAGCTCTGTGATGTCATTATAGAGGAGTGGAAGAGGATCCCAGCAACAACCTGCAGCTCTGGTCAACTCCATGCCCAGGATGATTAAGGCAGTGCCAGACAACAATGGTGCTAACCCAGTATATTGACACTTTAGAAAAGTTCACTTAGGGTGTACTCACTTTTGTTGCCAGCTATTTTGACAATAATGGCTGTATGTTGAGTTATTTTCAGTGGACAGTAAATCTATACTACTGTATAAGCTGCACATTGACTACTCTAAAATAGATCCAAGTTTCATTTTTATAGTATTGTCCCTGACAAGATATACTAAAATGGTTGCTGAAATGTGAGGGGTGTACTCACTTTTGTGACATACTGTATGTCTCAAAACACACAACAGGAAACCATTTTTAATGGTTCTAATCGTTAAAAGAAGGTTTGTGATGTTTGTAATGGTATGTGTAGTGGAAATCATTAGAATTTCTGTGATGTCTTGTTTTTTCAGCAGAGAGAGTATCTTGTGATTTGGTCGTACTGACTTACTACTCCTTACACTACTAACGTTTTAAAGACTTAAGAGCTAGTTTAAGTGCTAAAATGCATTGTGAAACACTCTTTCTTTTTAGGAGTCCTAACTTTAGGATTGACACGCCCATTATTTTTAAGATTTTCTTCTAAATTGGCAAGTTATGAGCTACTTTTAGCCTTAAGATATTTTGTGAATACGGGCCCAGATTTGGAGAAATGCTTTGCATCACTTGCTCATGAATAGATACTCTGTAGTGAATGGGTGCCGTCAGAATGAGAGCTAATCGAAACAGCTAATAAACACTTCACAATAATCCACACCACTCCGGTCCATCAATTAACATCTTGGGAAGCGAAAAGCTGTGTGTTTGTAAGAAACAAACCCTTCATTAAAGTCTTTTACTTTAAACTGTAATTTCTGACCAAAATCCTCCAGTGAAAAAGTCCATCTCCTGTTGTATCTCACATCAAAATCCACCCACATATATTTGTTTAGGACTGGTTTGGACTGTTTTTCATTGATCTGAGTGTAGGAGATTTCTCTCCTGATGCAAACCAGACCACTTTTTTCACTGGAGAAAGCAACATTATATATAGAGGACTTGTAGTTTACCTGGAAACAACAGTTTGTAGTTAAACGCGTCTTGATGGAGTTGCTTACTGCAAACAGACAGCTATTTTAACTAGTGGACTGTTGTGATGTTTTTATCATCTGTTTGGACTCTTATTCTGACGGCACCCATTGGTGAGCAACTGATGCAATGCTACATTTGAAGAAACAAACTCATCTGCATCTCAGATGGCCTGAGGTTCAGTACATTTTAAGCAAGTTTTAATTTTGGGGTGAACTATTCCTTTAATTCAAATAGATAATTGCGAATTTAATTCAGATTTATGACATCTCTGAATCTTTTTTTTCGCTGATTGTTTTTGGCTCAGATTCACACAGACACAAGGACAAACATAAAGACCGTGAACACAACCACAAAGAGCACAAGAGAGACAAGGAGCGAGAAAACCCAAAGAACGGCAACAGGTGATTCCTTTTATTACTTCCGTTCGCATTTATTTCAAGGTTTCTAAACATCAAAACTCATACTTTGTCCTTCGTTCTTTTCTTCTTCGTTACTCCTCCTTGAAAATTGATCCAATTCTTCCCAAAATTGGCTCAGATGATCTTTGGACTGAGCTGCAAAGAAATTACTGAATAAAAAATTATTGATAACTTTGAACACAGCGCCACCTAGCATTCATGCTTATTGGTTGGCTCATCTTTGATCTGCTGTAATAGTTTGCAGTGGTGGATGGCATTATTCATTTATCTATTGTTCTAAAGTAGAAACCCATCTTTCTTTCATTTGTTTTACAGTGAACACAAAAGCTCTTCTGAAAAGAAGCATAGAGAGAAAGATCGGCTCAAGAACAAAGAAAAGCAAAAAGAAGAAAAGGTTGATTTAATTGTGCCATACCAGAGAGTTTTCAAAATATAATGAATGAAATATGTGCCTTGTGTCTCTGAGTGTGTTTGTAAATCCGATTTTGAGTGTGTTTTGTATTTTTGTCAAGTTTCGTAGTTCTGATGGGAAATATCGTGATAAAGAGAATGGCTTTGTAAGGTAAGACAAGTCATATTCCTCATCTCAAGTCACAGTGTTTTGCTTTGAACATTGGAAAGTAATTCCTTAAAATAACATCTCACTGCTTATGTTTTGTTTCAGCTCTCTGTCAATTAAAGTGGAGGAGGACAATGGCTATCATCACAGCATCAAACATGAGAAAGCACTCAAAAGAGAGCGGGATGAAGATGAGTATGTCCGATAGGATCTCTTCCCATCATCCTCAGCATATGCACACGTTTGCTAAACCGTAATGAGTTCCATTTGTAACGCAGGTATGAACACAAACCCAAAAAGGTAAAAGTGGACAGTGAGAAGAAAGTGAAAAAACGTAAACAGGAGGACGATAACAGTGATTATGAGAAGAGGGAGGTATACGTCACTCTTTCTCCTGAACTATATACACCTTTGCTTTAGCTTTGTACTGTTACTCATGTCAGATCTGACCCGTTCAGGAAAAGAAACCAAAGAAGAAGACCAAAGAGGTAAAGAAAGACACCACTGGAGGGAAGAAGAAAGCAAAAAATGAGCCGGAGGAGAAGTGGAAATGGTTAGACATACAGAAGTCTATACTTAAAAGTAAATGTAAAATGTTGCTCACTCTTTGTCTTTAATGCAGTATTTGTCTGTCCTCATCGCTTTCTCAGGTGGGAAGAGGAGAAATACACAGATGGCTCCAAATGGAGGTTTCTGGAGCATAAAGGGCCTGTGTTTCCTCCGCCGTATGAGCCCCTGCCTGACCGTATCAGGTTTTATTATGATGGTGAGGAGTGTTGACCTTTGACCCCACCACCTGTCCGCTCTCATATTCTACTCAAAAACACTGCACAATACTCTCCTAAAATAATTACAGCTTGACCTATCTTTTTTTTTCTTTTTTTTTACAACCAGTGGAAGTATTTTAAGTTAATTAACCTGCATAAAGTGCTAATTTTTTAGTGCTGAGGCCTTTTTTTTTAGGTGTGATTGTTTTAGAGACACTCCAGATGGTTACTTTTATCGGTTTACCTGATATTTTTGAAAGAGATAACAAATTAATTAGAAAAGACCAGCAAGCAGCAATTAGTGGGGTTCAAGTGCTTTAAGGCATTTAAGCACATATGAAAAAACATATTATGCCTGTAACTGCCTAAATCAGTGATTTAAAACTGCATTTTTGGCAAATCCAGGTAATTTACCATAGAATCACAAAATCAGCCATAAATAGCACAGGTATATTTGTAGCAATAGCCAAAAATACATTATATATGGGTCAAAATTATTATATATATTTTTTAATGCCAAAAATCATTAGGATATTAAGTATGTTCCATGAAGATATTTTGTAATTTTTTTACTGTAAATATATCACAACTTAAATTTTGATTAGTAACATGCTTTGCTGAGAACTTCATTTGGACAACTTTAAAGGTTGATAACTCACTTTCACTGTTTGAGTTTCCGCTCGCGGCCGTCTTGCCAGTCAAGAAGTGTCGATCTCCGAATGCGAATGAATGGACTCCATAGGACGAAATATTAGGCTTATATGAGGCTCTTTTTACAACTAGAAGGTTAATATTGTTTTTCACTTGCGACGAAACAACGAATTAGCCTGGCATTTATATGGAAATATGCTTCAGGAGCCATCCATCCTCGCATTCGGAGATCGACACTTCTTGACCGGCAAGACGGCCGCGAGCGGAAACCCAAACAGTGAAAGTAAGTTGTTCAAAACCTTTCTTTTTAGTAAACTCTGTGTACACAAACAATGTTCTCAATGCTGGAGGTCATGTGTAGAGACCCAGGTGATACTTCGAGCAAAGTTTCATGGTGTGTCGAGCCTTCTTAGTGTTGTAAAAATATCGATTATGATGCGCTCAAAGTTATGCCCCTAGTACTCCCATTCCCGTAATTATGCTTTTAGATATAAGTTTGTCTCTCTTACAGTAAAAAAAAACAGCCCAGGTTGCATTTTGGCAATAGTTATCCTTTAAGAGAACTGATGGGGATGTTCTTTTAATTGTTATTCAAGCAATGTATGTCTCGTGACCAACTCACCATGAACACACTTCACCGTTGATCTCACTCGCGGATAACTGGCTCTCTCTCTCTGCCCGACTCTGGCTGGATCAGCAGGTTGCAGGATGTGTGGCACGTTATACACGAGTGTTGCCAACAGGGACGGTGTAGAGTGCCCTCTGGTGGACAAACTATTCAACGCCAACACTCATGACATGGTTGAAGGGTGTTTCGTCCGTTTTTATTTTATTTTTTAAATATTCATTTATCTGCCATTATAAATGCCGATACCGATAGTTTGGAAAATGCCTAATATCGGCCGATAATATCGGTCTGCCAATAAATCGGTCGGGCTCTACTTCAAACAATAGTATGAAGCAATTTAAAACATTAATCAATGTAAATTGTCATAATCGTAGTTAATAATCGCAATTACAATTTCAAAGAAATAATCGACAATTATGATTTTTGTCATAATCATGCAGCCCTAACTTCACATTTTAACTGGTTACAAAGGCAACACCTTAACTTACATTTACTATATATTAATTGTAAGATAGCACAACTAATCAGTCTTAGTTTTGGATAAATCTTTATCAATGCAACATAATGAGTGACTAACCTAATGTAAGGTTAATTAGAAAGAGAAAGACGAAACAAGAATTAGACCAATTAACAAAACAATTGACAAAACTTAGTGAAGAGGGAAAATTGTCATGGAAAACACTTGTTGGTTTGCCGTTTAAATTTATTTTCAAGATCTGAGGTAAACTATCTGTTGTTTATTTCAGTATGGCTATAAATGACACAAAATGATATTCAAACTCACATTAGACACTTTCAACACTGAATAAAGCACATAGTCAGTACCTGAGATTATAATTGTCATAGTTTGTGTTGTTGCAGCCGCCACGATAGAAACCCTTTCTAAAAAGGGTCAGATATTATTGTGACCACTGCTCTACGACTTACGGTTTGGTCTGCCCGATCGGTTTTATGTGGAGATTGCTAATCCTTGGCCATTCCAAATAGGGTTTCAGTGCTATGCCCCTAAATATTAGTCAAAAGTATTGGTAAAATTGATTATGAGTCAGTTTGTAAAAAAAAAAAAAACTCAGCATGTATAATGACTGATCTTCCAATGTTGAGGTAATTCTCATGTGGTCCACAGGAAAGGCCATTAAACTGAGTCCCGGTGCAGAGGAAGTGGCAACGTTTTATGCAAAAATGCTTGACCACGAGTACACAACTAAAGATATATTTAGAAAGAACTTCTTTAAAGATTGGAGGAAGGTAATACACTGTGCAAGACATTACTTCTCTAATATTATTGTTTTTATCACAAATGCCAGTTTTAAGGGAATAGTTTGATCAGCAGCTTTAAAATAGTGTATTAGAAACATTGTCTAACAAATGTTCCTTTTAAGGAAATGACATCCGAGGAGAAGTCAAAAATCACAGATCTTAAGAAGTGTGACTTCAGTGAGATGAACGAGTATTTTAAAGCACAATCCGAGGCCAGAAAACAGATGTCAAAAGAGGAGAAACAGGTTAGTGGGTCACTGCACCCGAATCTGCACATATACACTCATTTTCTGTCGATCAGAGAACTCATCATGTTTCCACAGAAAATTAAAGAAGAGAACGAGCGCATTCTGCAGGAGTATGGATACTGCGTCATGGACAATCACCGGGAGCGGATTGGTAACTTCCGGATCGAGCCGCCGGGTCTGTTCCGCGGCCGTGGAGATCATCCTAAGATGGGCAAACTGAAACGCCGCATCCGACCCGAGGACATCATCATCAACTGCAGCAAGTCAGTCCCTGATCATTCAGTGTTATTACACTCTTAACAGTAATGGGGCTTGTATGTTCAGATATTCATATAACAAAATATATACAAATTAATACCTAAATAGGGACATAGTAGTATACTTAAAGTATGATGTAAAGTTCACTTAAAGAAAACGAGTATACTCAAAGTTTACTAAAATTATACTTTTTATATACTAGAAAGTGGGCCAATTTAGTCCCAAGGAGTATTGAAATAGTACCCTTAAAAGTATACTACTAGTACACTGATATTTGTATACTTACTACATGAAGTATACTTCAAAATCTACTTGAACTTTACTTAAGTATATTTAGAGGAGTAGTCCACTTTCAGAACAACAATTTACAGATAATTTACTCACCCCCCGTCATCCAAGATATTTATGTCTTTTTTTCTTCAGTCATCAAGTAATTATATTTTTTTGAGATAAACATATCTGGAAATTTCTCCATATAATGGACTTAAATGGTGCCCCGATTTTTGAATCTTCAAAATGGCGTTTAAATGCAGTTTAGATGCAGCTTCAAATGGCTGTAAATGATCCCAGCCGACGAAGAAGGGTCTTGTCTACTGAAACGTTCGGTCATTTTCTTAGAAAAATATATTTTTACATACCTTTTAAGCACTGAAACTCGTCCAGCACTAGGGCTTGTAGTGCGCATTCCCGACTTTACGTACTGCGTCCACTGTGCTCTGCAACGCAGCGAATGCTTGAAGCACAGGGTTCGTACGGTCATGAAAAACCTGGAAAAGTCATGGAATTTTAAAATGGCAATTTCCAGGCCTGGAAAAGTTTTGGAAAATTAAATTATCCCACAAAGTTTTGGAAAAGTCATGGAAATTTGTTTCACCATGTCTGTATATTAGAATATTGCTGATAATTTAGTTTAAATTCCAGTTAACGAGCGCACAAACGGTCACGTGATCGGTCGCGCGGGGTAACCAGTCTATGGGGGTAACGGCGACTCGCAGATTTGTATCAAATGTAAGGCCATAAAAAGCTACCAGAGCTTTTGACATTTTGCGACCCCTGAGCCGTCAATGACTCCCTGTCACTGACACTGCGCTCCACTTAACTTGGAACTGGATGTTTTATTTCTCTCTCTCTCTCTCTCTCTCTCTCTCTCTCTCTCTCTCTCAACCAAACCCTGTTCCGGCATTGCACAAACTGCATGGCTATTATAAGGGTGTGAAATATGACGATTTTTTTTTATTGTGGACAATTAAAAGATCTCCACAATCTGCTTTTGTAGAAATATAGTAAATTTCGTGCTACAGTGCACATTCTGTCAGATACAATTCTGCCGCCTCCGTGTCAATATACTGTACAACGCACAAAGCACACGTATGTTTGCAAGATGTCTGTTAAAGATCTCTTGATCTGGAAAGCATCTGCTGTGTACAAACGTCTGGCAGACGTCTGTAAGATGTCAGTTTTACATACATTCTGAATCACAAACATCTAATAGAGGTCTATTTGACATCTGATAGGAAACGTCCAATAGACATATTGCAGATGAGCAAACTACGTCTTGTAGATGTCTTGCAGATGTAAATGAAGATGTTTGAAGTTGGGAGCACCAGTGCTACCAAGTAAAAAAGTTAATTTCGAGCCCTGGTACATATACATTTCATGAAACATTAAGTCATGAATATTTACTTAAAGTCATGGAAAAGTCATGGAATTTTACTGGTAAAAATGTGTATGAACCCTGGAAGCAGTCCCATCACCTGACTAGCCGATTGTTTGTAACAGTGGAACAGATGTGGTCCAGTCGTGACAGCACTGAGATTCCTGCTCCGCTCGAAATGGCTGGCATTTTCCACACTTGCACCACCATCTCATTTGAACGCGGTCTGCCCGAGGCTTGTGTTGCCGTCGCAGTTTTCTCTGTGTATTCCGGCTCAAAAAGGTAGGAAACGGTGATAAACTCCATCTCATGTGCTCCTCCAGCTTCAAAGTCGTCCGACATCGTTGTACTTTATGTTGTACCTTGTTGCTAAAGAGTATTTGATTGCGTTGCACTTCTCTCTTCTCAAGTTCGCTTTGTAAACACTGGGTCTGTAGTTTCGCATACGTCACGCGTGTCCTTTCGACGCGAGTAAGTAAAGTCGGGAACGCGCACTACAAGCCCTAGTGCTGGACGAGTTTCAGTGCTTAAAAGGTATATAAAAATATATTTTTCTAAGAAAATGGCCGAACGTTTTGGTAAAAAAGACCCTTCTTCCTTGGCTGGGATTGTTTACAGCCATTTGAAGCTGCATCTAAACTGCATTTAAACGGCATTTTGAAGATTCAAAAATCGGGGCACCATTTAAGTCCATTATATGGAGAAATTTCCAGAAATGTTTATCTCAAAAAACATAATTTCTTGACGACTGAAGAAAAAAAGACATAAACATCTTGGATGACAGGGGGGTGAGTAAATTATCTGTAAATTGTTGTTCTGAAAGTGGACTACTCCTTTAATAAATTAAACTTGAAGTATACTTCTTTTTGGTAAGGTTAGTCATGAAAGTGACTCTCTTTAACTCACTTAAGTGGCCTTTTATGCCATTAATATTATATTATCTGTAAGCGCATATTTGAAGTACACTACAAGTGCACATACAGTACAATTAAGTACATTTCTTTATCACGAGGGTTAGTTTCTCTTACCAAAAAGAAGTATATTTTTAAGTATGCTTTAAGTAAAAAGTATACAAATGTCAGTGTACTAGTAGTATACTTTTAAGTGTACTATTTCAGTACTCCTTGGGACTAAATTGTCCCACTTTCTAGTATATAAAATTATACTTTTAAGTATACTGGAAGTATAACAGTAGTAAACTTTGAGTATGCAACTAGTTTACATCTATGTTTTCAGTTTGTACTGCAAGTATACTAAAAGCAAACTTATATGTGTACTGATAGCTTTTTAATTAAATCATTTTTTATGCATATTTAGTACACTTTGAAGTATAGTCTCAGTAAACTACTAGTTTAGTAGTTTTATACTGCAAGTATACTCGTAAGTTTTCTTTAAGTGATCTTTACATCATACTTTAAGTATAGTACCATGTCCCTATTTAGGTATTAATTTGTATATATTTTGTTATATGAATATCTGAACAAAAGATCAAAAGAAAGAACAGGGTATCTGCTTGTAAACAAAAACACCTTATTCTAGCTTCATGCATCTTTTTCTAAACACTTGAATATAAACAAGTTTTATAAATAAAAAAATAATTTAACAACATTTTGATTAAAAAAAGCTAAAAAAAAAGACTATTTATGATAATCAAAATGTAGATGGAGTCGATCAACACCCCAAAGTTTGAAAGTCATTATTACCTCTTCATGGGTAAACATTTTATTCCATAACGTTACACAGTTTTCCATATCTATGGTTTTGATGCTGTTTTATGTCTGACGATTGTGTTAGATTACATGTGGAAGCATCTGTTGTTTCGGTTTCTTCTTCACTTGTGTTTTAGAAATTCTGTTCAGAAGATGTATAACAGCACCCCTAGAGTATAACAATGAAAACACGGATTCTCAGAGCACAAGTATAGCTCAAATATACTTAGACTTTTTCTAACTATAAGTCAGGTATACTTAAATGTAATTTCAAGTATATATCTGAGAAGTACATAAAGTACATAAAAAGTAGACTGAACGTACACTATCCTATTTTTTAGGTTAAACAACGTATACTAATAGCACACCTGAATAATCTTCTTTTTCGTAAGGGTTAGTGGTTAATAATCTGAGTACACTCTAAAAAGTGCTGGGTTAAAAAATAACCCAACCATAACCCAGCTGCTGGGTAACTATGGGACAGAACACGCGTTGGGTTGTTTTGACCCAAGTGCTGGGTTAAATCATTTGACCCAAAATGCTGGGTTGTTTATTTGACCCAACCAGTGGGTCAGATTAACTGTGTTGCTGGGTTAAAAACTACCTAAATATTGGGTTATTTGTTGTCTAATTGCCTTGCTACCTTTATATTTACCAATAATAATATATAAATCACAAAAGAATGTAAAATTATTATTGTTTTTCTGTAATACAGTTACACAACACAAAAAAATGCATCTGTAAATGTCAATTTAATGAGTTTTCATATTTCTTTTTAATACAGTTTTCAAATAGGTGCAGCTGTCACACATTTTGTCCAACCCTTACAGACACAAATAACGGTTTTAGTAGATCAGTTTCTTTTAAACACAAAACTGTAAACAAGGCACACTATATTCATATTCTTTATGTCAACATTGCAGCAGCAGAACACTCAAAAATGAATTATTATCAAATTAGAATCATTCCAAACATTGTGCCATTAAAACTAAGCCAAACAAAGAGTCCACCAGACAATTCTTACAATTTAAAACATGTTACAAGTGGCCAAGAAAAAAAAACTTTTGCCCTCAAAAACTTCACACATGAAGACTTATGTCCATCAATATGATATACTGCAAGCTGGAGAAATTCCCAGGCAACAAGTCCGCTTCAATGGCATGGCCTGGAACAATGGCGATGGTCTAGAAATGTCGTTGTCTCATCCCAAGGCTCAAATCCACCATGTTGGTCCCCACCTGTTAATTATACGGCATTTAGTCTTGCAACATAACTAACATTTTAAGTTAAGTGTATTTTATGAACATAAACATAGAGGCATGAAATAAATGCTCATTTTGCTTCTCAACTTTTCATACAGTTGTGGTCAAAATTATTAGAACACTAGTATTTTCACCAGCTAAATAAGGCTTTAAGTCAGTGATTTCTCTTTTGCTGTAGTGTGTCAGTAGGAAATATCGGTTTACATTTCCATTCATTTTGCCATTAATTGTGATAATCCAGTGACATTTTTGTTTGCACAACAGCCAGTGCTCCACACAGGATCTGATCTCATCATCATCCAGAAGAACTGTGACAGCGTCTCCAAGATGCTCCAAGAGACCTGCCTGCAAAGTTACAGTACTGTTAAGAGTTTTAAGCACTTGTCTAAAAATGTCATAAAATGATGCTGTCAAAAATAATGTCATAAATAAATGTTCTTTATCAGTTAACCTTGATTAACTAAATTAAATCAACATTTGGTTTGACCATCCTTTTGCGTTTAAAGCAGCTTTTGCCCTACAGTAGGTGCACTTGCACATAGTTTTTCAGGTAGCTTTGCAGGTAGGTCTCTTGAAGCATCTTGGAGACGTTGTCACAGTTCTTCTGGATTTAGTCTGTCTCAGTTTGTTCTGTTTCTTCATGTCATTCCAGACAGACTGGATGATGATGAGATCAGATCTCTGTGTGGAGGATTGGCTGTTGTGCAAACAAAAACCTCACTGGATACACAATTAAAGGCAAAATGAATGTTTGGAAATGTAAACTGATATTTCTTACTGACACACTACAGCAAAAGATAACAAACACTGACTTAAAATATTTTTTTAGCTGGTGAAAATACTACTGTTATAATAATTTTGGCCACCACTGTGTTTATATATATATACACCCTTATTAGAGCAGAAAACGTAAAACAAAACTTACAGGTTGTACGTCAATGAATGGCCTCCGGGATTCCGTGGTTGTGGGTCTGAAGACCTTTTCTCCAGAGTGGGCAGGACTTTGAAAGCACTTTCCCCGTTAGCATCTAAACCATAGGAATAATATGCAAACTGTGAAACATATTTTATAATCAAAACAACAAACTGAAACACTTTCATATGAAGATTTCTTCATTCCTTTAAATAATGCAAATTAATTCCCACCCTCATTCAACTACTGCAGGTTAAGTTTAGGTATGGGGTCAGATTCAGGGATGTAGAATATGCTCATGCAGAATAAGGCATCAGTTTGTGCTTCATAAGTACTAATTGACAGCCAATATACAAGCTAATAAGCAACTAGTTAAGTGTTACTGTACCATTGTATTTACCAGTTGATGTGTGTCAAATACAGTTGCATATGTTTTTTATAGATTGAAATATTATAAGAAAAAGCTTACCTTAAGTCATGTCACCTTATCCCTTGCTGAGCACTCGCAAGAATTAGGTCTGCAACTGTAGCCCAGTCTTCAAAAAGTCTGCCTCTGGATATAGCTTCCTAAAGTATTGTGAAATCTGATAAAATCTGAAAAACAAATGTGGTTCAATAAGTTTAAGGTTTATACTGGTCTCCTAGTTTGTAATGCAACACAGGCATTCACTAAAATGCCGTTCACATGCCGCGCCTAAAAACGCGTGAAAACGCAAGACACGTCGCTTTCTCATTCTTTCCAAAACGCAGCTTGCTCTCACATGGCGTCTGCCGTTGCTAAGCAACCATGTCCCGTGCCTGGAAAAACGAGCTTCCATTACGAACGGCATCTACATCTGAAATAACAAACTTCAGTGCGCAAAAAACACGACATGTGAACGTCCACATACACCACGAGAAATTAAGTCTAACTTTACATACTGTAGCTAAGACAACATTACATTTAAGTAATAAACAATAGTACATACCAGTCATATTGTGGTTTAACATTATTAAAGTAAGGGACATAGCGTTTTAGCTAATGCAGATAAGTTACCTCAAGGAAAAAAGCGCGAAAATGCTCAACATAAAACATATGGATCTATCGTTGGATTCGGCACGTCGCAGACATTTACTTGAAAAAATATATATAGATAAATTTTTGTATGAAATTATCTAATTTTGACAAAACATTACAAAGCCATACAGTATGCAGACAGTAAAGGAACTTACCCCCGTATTTCTGACCTACTCTTTCCATAAGGCGTTAAAATAAAGGCCATGTGTATACTGTAAGTTATACAAATAACACTACACACACACACACACACACACACACACACACACACACACACACACACACACACACACACACACACACACACACTTTATATAACAATAAAGCGATTGTTGAGGCAAAAAAGTACATCGCTAGGGCTAGGCTGCTTAAGTTACAACGTTCGTCATTCACGGAATAAAATGCCAACCCCGCACAGCGACATATCAAATATTGCATTAAACAGTGAAATCAGTGTGCTCTAAAACACAATTTATTAAAAATAAAGGTAAATAATGATATAATCATATTAATTTACCTTATAATCCTGCTTGCTGCGAGGTGCGTGACCGCCTGGCAAGGAGACGAGTGAAGAATCCAGAATGTTCGATGAAGTGAAAAAAATAAACAAACCGGTTGGGTCAAAATAACCCAACCCAGGTGTTCATAGAGAAAGAACCCCTTATAGTCCATTTGACCCAGCATGATCAACCCAACTGTGTGTTTACAGTGCCTCAAACAACCCAACATTTTGACCCAGCACAATTAACCCAGCAATGTGTTTACAAAAATAACCCAGCACTTTTTAGAGTGTAACTGAATGTGACCTGAGGATTTGTTCCTCCAGTAAATGTAAGTTCAGATAGAAGAGAGTTTGTCTGTATTTAGCTGGCCATTGTTGTTGTTGTTGCTCACCGGTCATAGAGGAGTTGTTTATCCTGAGAGTGTGTCAGAGGGCCGCTTCCTTTGAGTGTTGTGGCCGGCCTGATCCTGTTTTGCTTCAGCAGATGTGTCATGCTCAAACTATAAGATAACATCTTTCAGACGGATCTTCGACAGAAGGAATGTCCATTTCCACATTGGATTTCACTGTAATGTTAAAACAAAACCATTTTCAGAAATGTGATGGTCATCCATTATCTGTTTTTCTCAGAGATTCGGTTAACCCTAAACCGCCGCCGGGCACCAGGTGGAAGGAAGTCCGTCATGACAACAAAGTCACATGGCTGGTGTCGTGGACGGAGAACATTCAGGGCTCCATTAAATACATCATGCTCAACCCTAGCTCCAGAATCAAGGTCAGAAACAGCAAACACTAAGTGTGTCCTACATAATTTGTTCACTAAATAAGGACATGTATCATACTGAGAACCTGTGGGTTGTGTATTATAATGAGAACACTGGTGGTTTGAAGTACGACAGACTTCTTAACAACATTTTTGAAGATGATGAAGTAACTGATGAGCGGTAATCTCACGATAATTATTGCAATATTTTAAGGCAAAAACAGTTTTTTCATGCATCTGTCAAGTTTGAGATTTTGGGCTTTTTGGTTTTTCATAAAGTGTTTTTTCAGACTAGTGGAAAGAAAAGACACTGTTAAGTGTTTCTTTTTTTGGCACTTCATCTATTTGTGTCAATAGATATCAATTACAATACGTATTATTTTACCCAATTCACCTGCATTATTATTTTGTCTAATGCATTTTGAAAGATCAAAATTAAGAGCTCCAACCAACGTTCTTAACTAAGTGAACCTAAGTCAGAAAAAAGTCAGTGAATTGACTTGTACTTGAAATTTAAAGGGGACTCAACTCTATTTTTATTTGTGGTTCACTGTCTCAGTCTAAATTACATTCAGACTGGTGTTTTAGGAAGACAAACAAATAATAATAATAACATAATGACAACAGTGACAGCAATAGTCATGTATTGTAAAACAGTTGCACTGTAAAATAAATGAAAATGAATATTTCATAGGTGTATTATTTCTGCTTTACACTACAGTAGGAAAATGACAATACTTCTTTCCTAATTTCTACACTTGAATAAGATATTTTGAATTTGGACTGCAGTAACGTTAACATTTCATACTGCACTTTTAAGCTTTTATTTTGACGGAAATGGCAGTCGAGCTTTTATTTTGAAGGAAGACTCTAGTTCAGTGAACACAGGCTTACAAAAACATGTCTCACTACAAATCTAGTAAAATGCTGTGATCATCTGCTGCGAAAATAAAGCATGACTGGTGGTTGTTTTGTTCCCAAATGCTAAACTCACAGTACCTGAAATAAACAAGTTCACTGCATTCATTTTCTATGAATGGAGCCGCACTGAGGTGCCAAAAACACCAGATCACGAGCTGATCGCCTGAACGAAGTGCGCACTTCGCTTTAATATGCGCAGTGAAAACAGACTTAATGAATGTCACACCCCATTGGACTGTTCATGTTGGTTTTTCCCTCTTGTGCCCATATTTGGTTGTTCCTGTTTCCTGTTCTTTCTATGTCTTTATTAGTTATCACCTACACCTGTCGATGTCTCATTAACCTGTCTATATATGTTAAAATTCAGTTCAGTGTTTCTTTCGCCATTTTCGCAGTGTTCAGTATTTCACCGTCGTACGCCTCCTTCAATCATCTGTGACAGAAGATCGGGCCATAACAGACAAAAGGAACAGTTAGCAGTGCTTTTACCCACACATTTTTTTCTTGTTTTCTGTCAGTATTTTTATTTATTTTTTGTCATGGATGATCCCGCTGTCTTCGTCCCCTGCTGGAGCAGTGGGGACGCTCTCTCGAGGACCACACCACCGACTTTGTGTTTCTTGCTGGCCTAACAGACTACCCGGACTGCTGCCCCTGCTACTTCTACCGGACTGGACTCAACACCACCACACGAACGCAGCTGTCTGGTGAGGGTCGTCGAGAGAGCCTAGCTGCCTATATTGAGTCGGTGCTGGTGTCATGCAGATCTTCGCTGACCGTGGACGACACCAGTCCCACTCAGGACCCAGAGCCCAGCCAACCACCACCCCGACTCACGGAGCCAGAGCCCGAGCTCACCGCGGACTGAGAGCCAGAGCCGATAGTGACAGAGCCACCACCAAAGGCAGCAACAGTGCAAAAGATCACCAAAGAGCCTGAGCCAATCTTGTCCGACCAGGTGCAAGAGCCAGCCACTTAACGCGATGGTGAATGTTTCAGGGTGCTGTGGAAAGCACCGCCCACTGCACCTCCGCTGAGGTGAGCGAAAACTGGATCTGGGACATTTAGATATGGAACAAGATTTGATTGATTTCACTGAGGATATAGAAATGGAACTTCCTGCCTGCCTGGAACTATCTTTCTGCCCAAACAATCTGTCTTGAACTCCCTGCCTGCCTTGAACAATCTGTCTGCCTTGGTCTGTCTAAAGCTGAATCAGCAGGACTGCTAGATGGATATAATAGAGGGAGGGTGGGTGGGAAATTCAGGCAGGTAGACACTACTGCCACTGCTGTCTCCTGACAGCCCCTCAGCTCACCCTCAGCCCACCATCTGTGTGGTGGGCTCGCCACGGATCTGCCAGTCTCCATCAGCATCATGGTTGGAAGATCCCTCATCTTCGCCTCCAGCCTCAGAGTCCCGGACTCCGCCTAAGCCCTCTGACCCTGTGGCTCCACCCCGGCTCTCAGCTCCCTCATCTCCACCGTTGCCTGTCACCTGCCAGCCCACCAGATCCACCGGGCTCCCTCTTCCCTCCGGCTCCGCCTTGGTCGGTCGCCGTCCCGCCATCGCCTCAGGACTCCACTCCTCCGGCTGCACCTTGTCACTCCGTCCCACCGGCTCTGTTAGGCTCCTCCTCCCTCCGGCTCTACCTAAGTCGCTCCACTCCGCTGAAGACCTCTGGACCTCCGCTTCGGTTGCCAGAGCCTTGGTGTCACCCAGGATCTCCGTCTCAGCCTCGGGCTCCACCGCCTCCTGCTCCGCCTCCATCGGTCAGCCCCCTAGAGTCGTCAGCCCTTCCTCCACCGTGGCTCCTCCCTCCATCAGCTCTGCCGTGGGCTACCATCATGTCTGCGGCCTGGGTCTTGCCTGGCTCCTCCTGCTCCGGGTCCCTTCTGTGCCTTTCCTGGCTCCTCCCTCCATCTGATCCACCTTGGACCCTTCTGCCTCCTCCATGGCTCCTCCCTCCATTGAATCCACCCTGGACTTTGTTGTTCGTCCTCCTCCTGGATGTCCGTCCTCCACCAAATCCTCCTCCAGTACAGACTTCCGGATTCCATCTCACGTCCATCTTCAACGGGCAGTCCGGAGGCATTTGGACAACTCAGACGCGCGTCGTTTCATCAATTCTATCCACCGACCAGGAGACCACATCTAGTTGTCAACCTGGGACTTCCGCCTCCGGCTGCCCAATAAGAAGCTACTCCCCTCCATCCATCCATCCATCCATCCATTTTCCTCTTTTCCATGGTGCGAGGTCGCGCCTTCCGGGAGGGGGGAGTAATGTCACACCCCTTTGGACTGTTCATGTTGGTTTTTCCCTCTTGTGCCCATATTTGGTTGTTCCTGTTTCCTGTTCTTGTTATGTCTTTATTAGTTATCACCTACACCTGTCGATGTCTCATTAATTCAGTTCAGTGTTTCTTTGCCCGATCGCAAGGTTACTTTGGTGTGTGTTTCCCTGCCTGCCTGTCTGTTGGATTAACCTGTTGTGGATATCATTAAAAAGGTTTTTTAGTGTATTTCGTCGTTGTACGCCTCCTTCAATACACACACCAGTGACAATGAAGGGATTAAGCCATGTTGTGCTTTTAGTTTTAGTTCGTTTGACAGGTACTATGTAGTGTTAATTTCGTCAGACGAGACGAGACGAAATATGTTCGTCAACTACCTTTTTTTTCATGACTAAGATGAGACGATGACAAGACTGCACCACTGTCCAAAAACGCTGACTAAGACTAAATTAACATGCCTTATTGTTGACGAAAAAAGACGAGACGAAAATGTTTTGCATAAAATAAAAACTAAGATAAAATCTCTCTTCATTTTCGTCTACAATCGTCTCTGCTTTTTCATCAGCTGTTACGGCTTTAAAATATTCAAACTGCGCTTTGGCGCGCTGGCTGGCGCTGAGCCAGAGACGGACGAGCTCTGTACTTGTCATTTAATCACAACTATGCAGTGTTTTTAACCACATAACGCTTATTTTAGGTTTCAGACATTTAAATACACATAAGTACTAGTAAAAGGAGACATTTAGAGTTTGTAAAATACACACATAGGTCTATGGAAGCAGCAAATAACAATCTATTCAAATATAATTTGCCGATGTGTTTTATTCATATCACATACATAGGCTTAGTAACTAAAAAGTTCACTCTATTCCTCTTCTAGTTCACCAGCCACTTACTTGCATGTATTTCGGGAGAGACAGATGAATGTATATGTGCTGTAAATACGGCTGACAGGACTCTCTGAACGGCAGCGCGAACAAACATGGCCGCGCCCATCTCACGTTACAGATTACGATCCAGATCATTTATATAGGGTTTTAAACGACGAAACATACTAATTCACACATATTTGTGAATCGGAATATTAGATAGTTCATGGCATGGTAAGCAAGTGTGTGAGTATTCTGGATAAAAAAGGAAAAACGAAATAAAAGCGATCTATCTGTCATACAGTGTTATTGTGTCTGTGTTGTGTCACGTGACAAGCTTGATGCGTCGCCATGGAAACAATAAGGAGGAACGTTCTAAAATAATGGTCGCTTAAAAAAAAAAAACTCACTCTCAGGGGTCCGCTAGAATATTTTAAACTCACCATTGAAAGGGTTAATCATTTGTGAATGTGTCTCCTAATTCAGAAATTGAAAACCAGACACGTTTAACATTTGCATTCAACAAAAATCATTCAACAAGTGTATTTTGTCAGGTAATTATGACATTTAACCAATGTTTGAGATATGTGAAACACTTTTTTTACTGAAATGTGTATCAGTAATAATCTCAGTAATAATGTGTTATTTTAAAAAAAGACTACAATTTTTTGACTAAACCTAGACTAAAATATATTGACTTCTTTTTTGACTAAAACTAGACTAAAATTAAAAGACTTTTAGTCGACTAAAACTTGACTAAGATACCTTGAGTTTTCTTTTGACTAAAACTAGACTAAAATGACGAGACTTTTAGTCGACTAAAACTTGACTAACAAAAAAAGATTTGTGAATGACTAAATATGACTAAAACTAACAAGGACATTTGGCACAAGACTAAGACTAAGACTAAATTAAAAATAGGTGACGAAATTAACACTAGTACTATGTCAAAGCATAATGACTTTTGAAGTTTCTATTCCTCAAATAATCCTGAAAATATATATATATGAAGCAGCACAACTTCTTTCAAAATTTGTACTGACCCCAAACTTTTAAATTGTAGTGTATCGTCGAAAATGCAGTACTTATATGAAAAAAAGAGCTTAATAAGATGGCAACAATGGACTTCTGACAACACTTTTGAGCGATGATATTAACCAGTTGTTGAGTTGAATGATGATTTTGAATCAGTTCATTGAATTTGGTACAATTTACAGTAACGTTTGACATTTGTGTGTCTCAGGGAGAGAAGGACTGGCAGAAGTACGAGACGGCACGGCGGCTGAAGAAGTGTGTGGAGCGCATCCGAGCGCAGTACCGCGAGGACTGGAGGAGTAAAGAGATGAGGATCAGGCAGAGAGCCGTCGCTCTTTACTTTATTGACAAGGTCTCACTCCCTCACACAGGTTGAATTAGATCAGCTGTTAAATTTACTACTACGTCTAATCTTGAGCTAAAATTAACTTTCAATAGTTAAGTATTTACTTACAGTCTCAACCTATACTTTTTATTAAGTAATTGGTAACACTTTAGATTAGGGAACACACTTCACTATTAACAATTTGCCTATTAGCATGCATATTACTAGCATATTGGCTGTTTATTAGTATTTGTAAAGGACATGCATGAGCATATTGTAGATCCCTTAACCCACCCAGTTAAGTACAACAACAACTACCTTACTAACTATCAATAAGCAGATAATTTGGAGTTTATTGAGAGAAAAAAATCTTAATTAATATTGAATGTGTTCCCTAATCTAAAATGTTATCATAGTGATTTTATTTTCCTTATAATAATATAAATAAGTGGTCCTCAACTGGTTGTTCTTCAGGACTCAGATTTGAATTTAAAATAGGCTACAATTAATACAAAATACAAGCGAACTAAAATATACTAAATCAAACATTTATTTCATGTGTGTGTATTAATGTATTGATAAATATTAATTACAAATTTTTAAATGAGAACAGTATTAATATCCGCAGCCAATAATTCACCAAAACTTTTATGATCCATTATTTTTTACAAAACCCACCCATGTTGACATCTGCGTAATCATTTCTACATAGTGAATTCATTTGTTGCACATTTATAATAAATCCTGTTTCCATATTTCCTAAATATGTTAAGTTGCATATTTAGCATTGTTTTTTGAGAACCAATGAAACAAGATCATGCTTAATTATAATTAATACGTTTTTGTGCAGCAGAAATATTTTTGACCCTTGGAATTAAACAGGTGTTTTTGCTCTGATTTCTATGTAAATTGTTCCTGTTATGATCAGATAACAACGTAATTGATGCTACCGTTCATCAGGACAACTCAAGTTGTTTGTTTCCTAACTCTCTTGATGTGTGCTGAGAGTTAACAGTGTTGTGTGTTTGCGTGTAGTTGGCTCTGAGAGCTGGTAATGAGAAGGACGAGGGGGAGACGGCAGATACGGTGGGCTGCTGCTCTCTGCGTGTGGAGCACATCAGACTGCACCCTCAGATGGATGGACAGGACTTCGTGGTGGAGTTCGACTTTCCGGGAAAAGACTCCATCCGTTACTACAACAAAGTCCCTGTGGAGAAAAGAGTGAGAGAAACTAAACATGAGCAGCAAATTGGTGATATTTAAAATCTATTTTGGATCATAGTTGTACTTCAATATTTATAACTAATAAATAAATAAATATATTGTTTTTGTTGTGCTAGGTCTTTAAAAACCTTCAGTTGTTCCTTGAAAACAAGCAAGGGAAAGATGATCTGTTTGACCGACTCAATGTAAGACCTTCAACTTCCTGTAAAGACTGATAGATGAAATATTCTCTCTCTCTCTCTCTCTCTCTCTCTCTCTCTCTCTCTCTCTCTCTCTCTCTATATATATATATATATATATATATATTATTATTATTATTTATTTATTTTTATTTTTTTTGCTTATTTACAGTTTTTTACAGACGCTAGGACACACTTCTCAATACTTAGGTCACTTTTGCAAAACTTTTCACACAGTGAGCACAACAGAAGTCTATGTGGGCTAAACTGAGGATCAATTATCATTGTTTTGGCACAAAATGGATTCAATGACTACATCTCTCAAATTTCATGAATTCTTTTCTCACTCAGACACAACAACTGACAAAAATCTTTGTACGTACAGGACATTTTGCAAGTGCTTACATACTGTTTTCAAAACTGTTAAACTTATGCTCAAAACAATAACATAATGCAAAACTGAAGAAGACAGCAATATTTTATTGAAACATATTTCAAATCTAAAAATGCAGTTTAACCAGCCACAGCTGATTCTCATTGTAGATGAACATCTACACAGGTGTTACTCTTTCAATTTCATTACAAAAGGAGACAACTGCTGAATAGGTTTGCATTGTGATGTAAACATGGACCCAAATAAAAATAAATAAATGACATAAAATATTGAGGAATTCTGCATCATGTCTGATTCATTCCAGTAACATATATTGCAGTTATAAACAATATATATTGCAGTCATAAACAGAGATGTGTCCTTGTTTTACACAAGAAAACACTGTGTAATGCTACATGTTGTTAGTGTTTTTTAGCTCATTGTTTTGTGGGTGACAAAGTGTGTTTGCCGGCTGTAAACCTTTGCTAGAGTTCTGGAAGAATGAGTTTATTTGAGACCTGAATAAAGTGTTTTGGTAGTTGTAGTGCATTTTGAATGTGAAATGAACTGCTTTGCCAAGCTGAAAGTCGGTTTGGAGAATTGTGTGAAGAGTTTTGCAAAAGTGACCTAAGTATTGAGAAATGTGTCCTAGTGTCTGTAAAAAAATGTAATATATCAGGATTTTATGTCTCATATAGTATGATGTGGTGAGAACATAGAGCTCATACTCATGGACCTTTGTGCCCAAATTGAGCAAAATGATGCTGTTTGGTGCTCATTACAGCTTGTAATGTAAACCAGTGAGATCAGCATTACAGATTGCTTGCATAAAATGCTATAAATATCAGTTGTCATTGTATTTCTGCAATAATACACTACCAGTCAAACGTTTTTGAACAGTAACAGATTTGTAATGTTTCTTAAAGAAGTCTCTTCTGCTCACCAAGCCTGCCTTTATTTGATCCAAAGTACAGCAAAGACAGTTTTACTATTTAAAACAACTGGTTTCTATTTGAATATATTTTAAAATGTAATTTATTGTTGTGATCAGAGCTGAATTTTTAGCATCATTACTCTAGCCTTCAGCATCACATGATCCTTCAGAAATCATTCTGATGTACTGATTTGCTGTTAAAAAAAACATTTATTATTATTATTGTATTGAAAACAGCTGAGTAGATTTTCCCTGTTTTTTTAATGAATAGAAAGTTCAGAAGAACAGCATTTATCTGAAATAGAAATCTTTTGTAACATTATATGTCTTTAAAATCACTTTTGATCAATTTAAAGCATCTTTGCTAAATAAAAGTATTCGTTTCTATAATTTATTCCCCCCAAAATGAATGGTGTAGTGTATAATGTTACAAAGGATTTTTATTTCAGATAAATGAGGATCTTTGAATCTTTCTATTCATCAAAGAATCCTGAAAAAAAAAAATACTTATCTGTTTTAAATATTGATAATAATAGTAATCATAAATGTTTTTTGAGCAACAAATCAGCATATTAGAATGATTTCTGAAGGATCATGTGACACTGAAGACTGCAGGAATGATGCTAAAAATTCAGCTTTGATCACAGGAATAAGTTACATTTTACAATATGTTCAAATGAAAAACATTTATTTTAAATAGTAAAAAATATTTCACATTTTTACTGTTTTTCCTGTACTTTGGATCAAATAAATGCAGGCTTGACGAGCAGAAGAGACTTCTTTAAAAAAAAAACATTAAAAATTGTACTGTTCAAAAACATTCGACTGGTAGTGTATGTCTAAGTAAGATGATATTAAATGCTAAGTTGATGATCAAACTCTTTCAAAGCATGTAAGAAAATGCAATACAGTGATGATTGAGAGATGAACAAATAAGCATTCCTCAAAACCTAATGATTATATCTGATGCTCATATTTGAACATGATTAAGTCAGTGTTGTTTTCGTCAACGATGACGATGACGAAATCATTTTGTTGACGCCACTTTTTTTCATGAAGATAACGAGACGATGACGAGATAAAAATGGCTCGTTGATGACTAAAACATGACGAGACGTGTGTGAGTTTTCGTTGACGAGACGAGAATAGACGAAAATGTTAGTGGGTGGTCCGTCAGACGTTTAAAATGCATGACATTTCCACTTATTGTGCATGCCAATTAAAACTTAAAAAGTATCTGATGCTATGGCAAGCAGTTTTAGCATTAAATACTCTTTGCTATACTAGTATGGCAAGCCGTTTTAGCATTCCATCCTTGTTTGTCTTTTATGTTCTAAAACATTCCTTCCTTATTGTAATTATTGGTGAAAATAGTCGATCCGGAAGCTCACATTGTGTTGAACTATAGATCTGCTATTTTCAGAACTTATAAGTGACACTACCCAACAGCAAAATACTTACTGACCTACATTAATTTGTTAAAAGACTACTTTTTTCCCTTTTTTTGACTAAAACTAGACTAAAACCTTTTTGACTTTTCGTCGACTAAAATTGGACTAAAACTATCACATATAGAAGTGACTAAAATTTGACTAAAACTAAGAAGCATTTTAGTCCAAAAGACTAAGACTAAGACTAAATCTAAGATGGTTGTCAAAAACAACACTGGATTAAGTAAACATAAGCTGCTTCGTATCAGTAAATGTTTATCTTGAAATATTAGTAACAATATGAAAGTTATCCTTATGTTTACTTTATGAAAATCAGTATAGATTTGACAACAAAATAACATCCTAAAAAGGATTTTATTTACTAAAAACTACCAATCAGACAACAGAAGGCGAAGTAGATTGCGGAAACAGGTTTTTTTTTTAGCAAAGTTTCGATCATGTTGATCATTTAGAGGTCTTAGAAAGTTGATATCAAATATAATAGTGATGTGCACCATCTGCTCTGTTCTGTAGACATCAATTCTGAATAAACATCTCCAGGAGTTGATGGATGGGTTGACAGCGAAAGTATTTCGCACTTACAACGCATCCACTACCCTCCAGCAACAGCTCAAAGAACTGACCAGCCGTGAGTTTCTCTCATCTATTGTCCGTATCTGTGTACTTGCTTAATTATTTGCGAGTATCCAAACGATTTAGCAGTTGTGCTATTTGTTAAGTACTTAAATGACTTCAAATTCCCTTTGTCCTGATTGTTTCAGCTGATGAGAACATCCCTGAGAAGATCCTCTCGTATAACAGAGCAAACCGAGCTGTAGCTGTTCTCTGCAACCACCAGAGGGCGCCACCAAAAACCTTTGAGAAGTCCATGCACAATTTACAGAGCAAGGTAAAAGTGATTTAAATCACCATGATTAATGTGAATGATGGTCTTTGTTTGCTGTCATTTATAAACAGAAACCTTGTGTATCGATATTGTAGATAGATGAGAAAAAGAAACAGCTCTCGGCTGCCAAGAAGGAACTCAAAGCAGCCAAAGCCGACGCCAAGATGCTTCGCGATGAGAAAAGTAAAAAGTAAGCAGACTTTTATGTCATTTTTCTGTTTTTATTTTTATGAAAAACTGGAAACTGATTCAATACATATTAATGCAGGTCATAAAAGTGGTAAAAAAAATTTTTTTATAGCAGAGCTGTTCACTTCCAGTCAAAAGTTTTTGAATTTTTAATGTATTTTAAAGAAGTTTCTTCCGCTCACCAAGCCTGCATTTATTTGATCCAAAATACAGAAGAAGCAGTAATATTGTGAAATATTTTTACTATTTTTAAAACACCTGCTTTCTATTTGAATACATTTTAAAATGTAATTTATTCCTGTGATCAAAGCTACATTTTCAGCATCATTACTCCAGTCTTCAGTGTCACATGATTAAAAATGAAAACAGGATTCTTTGATGAATAGAAAGATGCAAAGATCAGTATTTATCTGAAATAAAATAAAAACTTTTGTAACATTATACAATCAAAGCAATCAAAAGCTTGGAGTCATTATAATTTATAGAAATTATAGAAAGTAATACTTTTATTTTGCAAGGATGCTTTAAATTGCTCAAAAGTGATGATAAAGATGTTTATAATGTTACAAAAGATTTCTATTTTAGATAAATGTTCGGTATTTTGTTCTTCTGAACTTTGTGAATGGGGAAGATCACAAAAAACAGGACTTTATTTTGAGACCACCTGTTAATTGGAAACACCACAAGTGTGACTTTTTGCAATTTTGTACAAAATAAAAAAACATTTAAAAGCAAACTTTCTGATTAAACATTTAAGCACACTAGTGTGAGAAACAGTGCACATTTTTATCATTTTTTATCTCATAATGTGAAAATTATTCATAAAAAGTTTTTTTCACTTACACTTAAAAAATAATGTACCTACTTTCAGATAAATGAGGCCTACGATTAATCAGATGCAAATAGAAACACAAACCAAGTCCTAAATGAAAGAAAACAAGTTGACAAAAAGATTGAAACCAATATTTGTTGATACTATAGCATAATGAGAGATTTATATGCAATTGTTTGGAGTTGCCAAGTGTGACTTTTTGCAATTTTGTACAAAATAAAAGCATTTAAAAGCAAACTTTTTCATTTTTTATCTCATATTGTAAAAATTATTCATAAAAAAAAGTTTTTTTCACTTACACTCAAAAAATGAGGTACCTACTCTCAGATAAATGAGGCCTACGATTAATCAGATGCAAATAGAAACACAAAACCAGTCTTAAATGCAAGAAAACAAGTTGACAAAAAGATTGAATCCAATATTTGGTGATAATATAGCATAACGAGAGATTTATAAGCAGTTGTTTGGAGTCCGGTCATTTTTGACCCAGGAGCACTGCAAGTGTGACTTTTTGCAATTTTGTACAAAATAAAAGCATTTAAAAGCAAACTTTCTGCTTAAACATTAAAGCACACTAGTGTGAGAAACAGTGCAAATTTTTATCATTTTTTTTATCTCATATTGTGAAAATTATTCATAAAACAAAACAAAAGATTTTTTTACTCAAAAAATAATATACCTACTTTCGGATAAATGAGGTATACAATTAATCAGATGCAAATAGAAACACAAAACCAGTCATAAATGAAAGAAAACAAGTTGACAAAAAGATTGAATCTAATATTTGGTGATAATATAGCATAATGAGAGATTTATAAGCAATTGTTTGGAGTCTGGTCATTTTTGACCCAGGAACACCGCAAGTGTGACTTTTTTGAATTTTGTACAAAATAAAAAAAATTAAAAGCATACTTTCTGATTAAACATTAAAGCACACTAGTGTGAGAAATAGTGCACATTATATGTTTTTTTTATCTCATATTGTACAAATTATTCATAAAAAACAAAAAACTAAACATTTTTCACTCAAAACACAACCCGAGGGTTAAAAAACATTAAAAATCTTACTGTTCAAAAACTTTTGACTAGTAGTGTATGTGTTTTCTCTAATAAATGTGTGTATGTGTTTTTTCATGAAGGGCGGTGGAGACAAAGAGGAAGGCAGTGCAGAGGATATCTGAGCAGCTGATGAAGTTGGAGGTTCAAGCCACAGATCGTGAGGAGAATAAACAGATTGCATTAGGCACATCTAAACTTAACTACCTAGACCCACGAATCTCAGTCGCCTGGTAAGAGAAATCTGTGTTCTTAGTGACTTCCTCAAGTAGTTAAACTTTTGTAGCCATAGTGCAAAATGTACTAGTGTGGAAATAGTTGTACGGTTGCATGTCCCTTCAAAGTAAAGAGGGGAAAAACATGCAGGCGGGAACAATAGGCTCTGGCGGTTTTCCTCTCGTATGCAATGTCCGTGGGTGGGAATACTAACGGTTTAGGCCCCGAAAAAGGTCTGCGCCGGAACCAGACTCCTGCCTCTGTGTGTACTGTGAACAGCCCACCTCTCTGCTTATTTTTGGAAAAACTCCCTACTATGACACAATGGCCCGTTCACCAGTTTCTAAATGGGAGGACTCTTTGTTTTGGAAACGTGGAAGAATATCCCTTTGACCTTTACCCATGCTAAGTGTGTGTTTGCGAAGGACTTTCTCCAGCAGTCATATGTTGTTTACTACTCTCTTCCCTCCACAGGTGCAAAAAGTGGGGAGTTCCCATTGAGAAGATCTACAATAAAACACAGCGAGAAAAGTTCGCCTGGGCTATCGACATGACAGATGAGGACTTTGAGTTTTAAAGCTTTTGTTTTATCCTTGTTATTTTGATGAATTGCTTATCAAGGAGATTCAGCAAGATAATTTAAAATAAATACAGAACAAGCCAGTAGCTTCTCTCAAAATGAGGGTTTATATTAGTTGAGTGATCAAAACAAAGCGGGCCTAATACTGAGCCTTGATGAACACCATGTTTTAATTGTTTAATATCATGCTTTGATTATTCAACCTGATCTCATGACAAAAACGTACTTGTGGGAACATTTTCGCTAGATACCCAGATTAACTTTTTAAAAACAAAAGCGGGCCTAATACTGAGCCTTGATGAACACCATGTTTTAATTGTTTAATGTTATGCTTTGATTATTCAACCTGATCTCATGAAGAAAACGTACTTGTGGGAGCATTTTCACTAGATACCCAGATTAACTTTTTAAAAACAAAAGCGGGCCTAAAATTGAGCCTTGGTGAACACCATCTTTAAATTGTTTAATATCATGCTTTGATTATTGAACCTGATCTCATGACAAAAACTTACTTGTGGGATCATTTTCGCTAGATACCTAGACTGACTTTTTAAAAACAAAACTGGGCCTAATACGTTTTAATTGTTTAATATCATGCTTTGATTATTCAACCTGATCTCATGACAAAAACTTACTTGTGGGAACATTTTCGCTAGATACCCAGATTAACTTTTTAAAAACAAAAGCGGGCCTAATACTGAGCCTTGATGAACACCATGTTTTAATTGTTTAATGTTATGCTTTGATTATTCAACCTGATCTCATGAAGAAAACGTACTTGTGGGAGCATTTTCACTAGATACCCAGACTGTCTTGTTAAAAACAAAAGTGGGCTTAATACTGAGCCTTGGTGAACACCATGTTTTAATTGTTTCATATCATGCTTTGATTATTGAACCTGATCTCATGACAAAAACGTACTTGTGGGAACATTTTTGCAAAATACCCAGACTGACTTTTTAAAAACAAAAGCGGGCCTAATGCTGAGCCTTGCTGAACACCATGTTTTAATTGTTTAATATCATGCAGTGATTTTTCAACCTGATCTCATGACAAAAACGTACTTGTGGGAACATTTTCGCAAGATACCCAGACTATCTTTTTAAAAACAAAAGCGGGCCTAATACTGAGCCTTGATGAACACCATGTTTTAATTGTTTAATGTCATACTTTGATTATTCAACCTGATCTCATGACGAAAACATACTTGTGGGGACATTTCACAAAATACCCAGACTGTGTTTTTAAAAACAAAAGCGGGCCTAATGCTGAGCCTTGCTGAACACCATGTTTTAATTGTTTCATATCATGCCGTGATTTTTCAACCTGATCTCATGACGAAAACGTACTTGTGGGATCATTTTCGCTAGATACCCAGACTAACTTTTTAAAAACAAAATTGGGCCTAATACTGAGCCTTGATGAACACCATGTTTTAATTGTTTAATATCGTGCCTTAATTATTCAACCTGATCTCATGATGAAAGCGCACTTGTGGAAACATTTCCGCCAAATAATGTACATCTGCTCTACACCTAAACCTACCTGATAGTATTAACAAAAGCGAATGTGACGTAAAAATCCAATTGCAAGCTTGTTTTTCAATCTCTCATCTTCCAGCTCTTTCATTGTGTATCATGTTTTTCACAGGATTCGAGTGCAATTCCAGTTTGTTATGTCTGTAATCACAGCTGTATATGAAAACGATTGCAAGTGCTCATATTATATTGCCTCTAGTGTTCATTTCTGTTGGAAACTGTGGTGATATGTACTAATTGGTTCGTATTTTGCATCTTGCAAAAAAGTTCCCACTGGTATGTTTTTGTCGTGAGATCAGGTAGTGATTATTAGTATCCTTTAGTTTTAGCCTTTAGATTTATTGATGAATTGTATATTTTAATAGGAAAAATAATGAAATACTGCAACCCCTGGCATCCTTAAAAGTGACCCTGGACCACAAAACCTGCCATAAATGTCGGTTTGTTAGGATAGGACAATATTTGTTTGAAATACACTGTAAAAAATCTTGTTTCAACTTAAAAAAGTGGTTATTCTGCCTCAAAATTTTAAGTTTAGTCAACATGAAATGTTAAGTTGTACTACATGAAAACGTTGTTATTTGAGTTGAGTAAACTTAAAATTTTAAGGCAGCATGAACACTTTTTTTAAACTGAAACCTTTTTTTTCTTTTTTACAGTGTACATCTATTTGAAAATCTGGAATCTGATGTTCTGATACTGAGAAAATTGCCTTTAAAGTTGTTCAGAGTTCTTAGCAATACATATTACTAATCAAAAATGAAGTTTTTATATATTATATATTATATACATTTACAGAATATATTCATGGAACCTAATGATTTTTGGCATAAAATCGATAATTTTGACCCATACAATGTATTTTTGGCTACTGCTACAAATATACCAATGCTACTTAAGATTGGTTTTGTGGTCCAGGATCACAAATAAAAGAAATGTTTAATAATAATTTGTGTATTTCTAGCTGATAAGCAATCAGAGGCACTAATGTCATGAGGCAGTGCAACAAAATGTGAATATAGCCTCTTTTTTTTACATTTTGTTTTAATGTTTCTATCAGGGATGTACTTTTTTTTTTTATGTGTGCGAAGAAATGTATTTTACCAAACGAATATGATTTTAATTATGGTCATTATTCCTGTTAAGCATTTCTTTTTATTATGAAATTTAATTTCTGTGCATTTGTTGGTGTGTAACATTTTTCATGCAAGGAAATGATTTATATGTTGCATAGCACTAGGTATTTGTGACCCTGCACCACAAAACCAGTCATAAAGGTAAATTGTTTTGAAACTGAGATTTAAGATTTAAGACTGGTTTTGTGGTCCAGGGTCACACATATGAACACTTGTTTTAAGTCAGTAAGTCCTTAAACTATAAATCCATAAATAAAAAGGTCCATTATATGCACTGCCAATAGAAAAATATGCTTCTGACTTTAGCTTTAATGTATTTATAGAAATATATTAGGTAATGCACTTTTTCATTTATTTTGATGTCTTGTAAGGCCCTGCTTACAGTTTTTCAAAAGAGCATAAATAAGAACATAGATATTTTATTCATCTTTCACCCAATTTTACAGCTATGTTTTATTTTATACCACATTTTAAAAACCAAGAAAAAACATACCTTAAAGAAAATGTTTTATATACTAACCAAGTAAAAGGCCATTTCTGTAGGACTGCTTTTTGTATATTTTAAGTGGCTATAAAGTACACTGAAGTTGGTTCCTGTTTAGAGCACAGACATTGTTGTAAATGTTATATGCAAGATTAATAGCACCATTAAACACACCCTAATTTTTCTGCAATATATTGGACAGTATAACAATGTAAGCTTGAATGTTGATTTTGCTTTGCATTAGTGTAGTCGAACATTAAAAGTTGCACAGTCCTTGTGTGAAGGTTATGTATTCAGTGTAATTATTGACAGTTTAACCGTACATTAACTGAGGTTGATTTTTAAGACAATTTGCTTACAGTAGTTTAATGAGAGAAATGTTATTTAAATTAAAGCTGCAAGCAGCGATAAAAGGGCCCTCGAACGGTGTGCAGTATGCTTTTAATATAGTAAATATAGGAGGAATATATCAAAGTCATTAATATGTGCCAAACTTCCTGTTGCCAGCAGGTGGTGCTATGACTATAACTGAATATGGGCATGTAGATGTGTTCAGGTCAGGAGTGTTATCAAACATGTGAAGTTTGGGGCAGTTCGGACATTGTATGGCTGAGTTATAACAACTTCCTGTTTCATGGCGAAATGTCGAAATTTGTCAGGCCGCCACAGACACGCCCTTCGACGAAAACTCTAGATCTCCGCAATTTAACATCACATGGGCTTTTAGATTAGACTCACCAAATTTGGTGTTGATCTGATTAATTCTCTAGGAGGAGTAGGTTCAAGAACGACGCCTGAAAATGGCAAAAAATTACACAAAATTGGCTTAGAAAATGTAAAAAAGACAACTTCCTGTTGGGTTTCGGATTTTGCTCCAAGAGACTTTTTTGTAGGTATTGGTGTGTTACATGTGTGTACCAATTTTTGTGCGTGTACGTGAAGCGTAGCTCAAAGCGCACTCCACTGAACATGTATAGGTGGCGCTATTGGGGCAATTTGCCACACCCACTTCTGAAACCAATATCAGATGTAAATTTTCGCCAGTTCTGATGTGTGTGCAAAGTTTCATGAGTTTTCGAGTATGTTTAGGCCTTCCAAAATGCGATTCATGTTAGGGAATATAATAAAAAGAGCAATTTCAATAGGGTCTATTGCAGGGTTCCCCAAATCTTACCCTGGAGGTCCAATGCGCTGCAGAGTTTAGCTCCAACCCTGATCACACTCACCTACCTGTTATTCTCTAATGATCCTGAAGACCTTGATTAGCATGCTCAGGTGTGTTTGATTAGGTTAAGAGCTAAACTCTGCAGGAAAATGGATCTCGAGGTCCAGATTTGGTGATCCCTGGTCTATTGGGTCTTAAATGCAGGAAACTGAAGTAAATAGAATGAAAGAAAAAACTACTAGCGCCCTATGTAGCAAAAGGCAGATGTATACATACAGAATATTGGACAGTTTTTTTTTTTCTTGTTGAAACGTGTTTATTCACATTATATGCCTAGAATAAAGGTTCTAAGGTCATACCCACATCCTCCGTGTCTTTTTCTTTGAACGCATGCATGCGCCGTGAAGGCAGCGATCTGCACCTGCGGCTTTGGTTTATAACCTCTTCCTATGAGGACATTGTGCAATTGCATGTATGTCTGCTGTGACATTATGCTGCACACCAGTTTTGATTTGCAAAATCTGCTGTTCTCTGAGAAAAAGTCAAAAAAGGACTTTCGAAGAAGTTTCAGAATCAGAAATCTATTGACCAATAGAAACTTACAAAGATAGAGCCGACTTAAATCGAAAGTTTAATGATAAACACATTGAAGACAAGTGGACAGGCTGTCAATTCAGAAGGTGATCAGCTGTTTCCTCGCAGAAGTCAGCATACTGAAACCCTTGTAATCCACTGACATCATTACAACTTCTAACCCTGGTTTGATCAGCCTGCCAAAATAAAAAAAAAAAATAAATAAATAAAATGCTAAATTACTTATTTTAATGATTTAGTATTTCACTCTATACATAACCACTCATACTGTTTCACATCAAAAAGTACATACTCACATACTTTTCAAAACAGTAGGTAGTACACAGTGCATATATGCAGTAGATAGTAGGCGGTCTATTAGTATTGTATTTAAACAATAAGCTGTGTCTGAATATGCCTACTTACATACTATATAGTATGTAAAAAATGGTACACCAAATTGATAGTATTCAAAAAACAGGAGGCAAAAAGTAGTAACAACATGGCAGGTGTAGTATGTCCAAATTTTATTCTCACATTTCATATTCATACTCAAAGTCAACTCATATTCATGTTCAAACTATATGTACTAATAGTAATAGTCTAGGTCACCTGTGTATTGTACTGTGTACATAGTACATATTTGAACAATAAGCAAATAGTATTTAGTAAATATAGTAGTCCATACTGAACATAACCACACTGAATACTCTTTAAAATACTTTTGTTTTACAGAAAATAGTAGGCAGTACACAGTGCATACTGTGCAGCATATAGTAAGCAGTACACTAGTAATGTATTCCAAATGTTGCATTGTATACACACTGTCAACTATAGTAAGTATTGTAGTATGCTATTCCAAATGGCCATAATGCATACTACTGTAAGCAACTAGTGTTCCATTGTGAACATAACCACACTAAATACATTCACATACATTTTACACAAATAGTAGGCAGTACACACTACTCAGTGCATATTGTGCAGTATATAGTAAGCAGTACACTAGTAATGTATTCCAAATGTTGCATTATATAGTATTGTAGTATGCTATTCCAAACCGCCATAATGCATACTATTTCACACAATTTTAACCTGGTTTAGTATACAGTACACGCTGATTGGTGAGCAACTAATATTCTATTCTGCGCATAACTACACTGAATAGTGTTTCACATACTTCTTACACAAACAGTAGGAAGTACACAATGCACACTGAGCAGTATGTAGTATGCAGTACGCAGTATATACTGAACTGTGAGCAACTAATATTCCATTCTGAACATAACCACACTGAATACGATTTCACATACATTTTACACAACAGGCTGTGCACAGTGCATACTATGCAGTATATAGTAAGCAGTACACTAGTAATGTCTTCCAAACATAGGACATCTGGGTGTCCAGTTCATACAGAAATTGAAATACTGTGCCTAGTATAGACACTACATATTAAAGAAGCCAAACGTTTGGTATTATAGTAGTATGATGTTCATGCTACAACAGCCATAATGCATATTATTTCACACACTTTAAAAATAGTGTAGTATACAGTACATACTGATAAGTGAACAAAAATATTAGTGCACCGTTAACACTAGTAATGTATTCCCAATGTTGCCTAGGTCACCTGAGTATCCAATTCATACTGAAAATTCAAATACTGTGTGCAATATACACACTATCAACATTAGTAAGTATAGTATTGTAGTATGCAATTCCAAACAGCCTTAATGCATACTGTTTCAAACACTTTTAAACTAGTATGCAGCACACAGTACATACTGAACAATATTCCATTCTGAACATAACCACACTGAATAACGTTAGACATTTTCTTTTGTTTTACAAAAATAGTAGGTAGTACAAAGTTTATTATAATAGTATGCTATTCCAAACAGCCATAATGCATACTATTTTAAACACTCTTAAACAAACAACAACAACAAAAAAAAAAACGCTTATACTCACTTCTGCTGTGGGTGAAGCTGCATCACAAATGATTCACACGAACATAGATGCATATGTAGATCGGGATCGGCGCTTTCCTTTCAAAAACGAAAGTAACGTTAATCCTCTGCGTCTTCAGCGGCTCAGATGTCGGGAGTAAATGACGACTGTTCATTATCACATCCAACAACAGAACACCTCAATCACTCAGTCGGAGACATTCTTGTCGTCCCCTGCACCTGAGTCACACAATGGCCATCGGAGTCAGACTGTTTCAGCTCGGTGTGGGCGGGTCTAAGGTAAAGCGCTCGTGTCAATCAACTATCGTGGGAGCGGTCTCTGTCTGTGTGCTGTCACAACAACAAGAAGCTGAGAATGAGCTGATTTTGGGGGATTAACTTTTAAAGATAAAAAAAATACCACTGGGTGGATTTTTATCATTGTAGGGTGGTTGTGTACACAAACTGCCAACACACATTAATGTTCAAACAACATGTAAAAGTGAGTTTTGCATCCGATGACCCCTTTAACATGCTCTTTTTATTCAATTATTTTATTTATTATTATTTTATTTTTTTACAAAAAATATAGTATTGTAGTATGCTATTCCAAACACCCACAATGCATACTGTGTACATACTAACACTTTTAAACTAGTATGCAGTGAGTACACAGTATACTGAACAGTATTCCATTCTGAACATAACCACACTAAATACTGTTTCACATACTTTTTTTTTTACAAAAACTGCATACTTTTTCACACCCTTTTAAAACAGTATGAAGTACACAGTGCATACTAAACAATGTTTCATTCAGAATAGTGTTTCACATACTTTTTAAAACA
>NC_133378.1:14304677-14373592 GCF_049309525.1 Garra rufa
ATATATATATATATATATATATATATATATATATATATATATATATATATTTTTTTTTTTTTTTTTTTTTTTTTTTTTCCCACAAAAAATAGTATGTAGTGCACTTTTTTACACTGGTAATGTATTCCAAATGTCCAATTAATACAGAAAATTCTAAGTATGCAATACTAAGTATGGCATTGTAGTAGTAGTCTATTCGAAACCAGCCATAATGCATACTATTTGACACAGTTAGCACACAACAGTCCACAGTGCGCTAGTGTTCCATTCCGCACCCAGCGGTGGCTGAAGAGCGGCGCTGTGTCTTTAAGAGGCCGTGTGCTGTGCTGTGCTGTAGGGATCGGCTGATGGGGGAAGGGCTCTCACACATCAACTCATGGCGGAGAGCAGATCTCACACTCGGCTCGATCACACCGCCGCGGCCGCCGCTCAGATCCGCCAAACCCGCGTCTGATCATGAGCACAGGACGACATGAGCGCTGCTGAGATTGCGGACAGACTGGATCTTGTGTTTCTGCTTTTACTGAGTCCCAGAGAGCCAGCTGCATCCATACACGGTAAGACAAAACAGACCTGTGTTATTATTATCAGTGCAAACGATATAACGCTACACGCTCCGATCTTGCTGTTACATCTCACGGATAACCTTTCGTGTGGTATCGGTGTGTTAAAAGCGATGAGGAATGTGTTTTATTATTAAATTGTTAATCAAGATCAGATTTTTTGTTTGTTTGTTTGCATTGGTTGCATCTATATAAAGTGGTTTTATTGATTGTTTATTAACATTAGATCAACTCTTTAATCTGATTTACTCTTCACTTCAGATTAAAGCCTATTGTTTTTTTTGTTTGTTTTTTGAGGAATGATTCTTGTGATCTCTGTTCGTTCATATGTTATTATTTTTGTTAGAATAATAATAATGCATTTCATGCACTAATTATCAATATGTATCAGACATTCACCTATTCACCATATAACATCTGTCTAGTCTAGTTTAGCCTAATCTGTCTATAAAATCACCAAAAGTCCAAGTTAAATGGACACATGTGGATGCATCTTACAGCAGGCCTCTGTCTGTGTGTGTTTTCGTAATTGATGTATCTGCTGCGTACACCTCTACTACTGTAAGTCTCAGTGTTGTTTTGTGATTTTTCTAATGCCTTTTCTTCCTTATTTTCATAGGTGTCCTCGTCAGGCCCGGGAGGCTGTGAATTATTCGGAAAGGAACTGAAGAACAAACAGGGGAAATGGCTGCGACCGCGGGCTTCTCCTCCAATGGACCTGTACCCTGGACGCTGAGCGACACCGAGGTGAACAATCTCTACCGGGATCTGGAGTTGGGCACCGTATTGACGCTCTTTTACTCCAAAAAGTCTCAAAGGCCGGAGAGAAGGACGTTTCAAGTCAAACTCGAGACCAGGCAGATTATCTGGACCAGGGGGACGGATAAAATCGAGGGCGAGAGTAAGTTGCGCCTTGCTTTTTGGGTGTTTAAATCAGTGCTTGGCACTATGGGTTCAGAAAAGAGTAGCTGGTGTGAGATTTGAATAATTCACAACCACAGTTTTGGTTTTGAATGGGTCATTGGCTGTTAATAAATATGGTTTGAAAAGTGGTTCATGCACATTATGATGGTTTCTCATAAGTACTTCTATTGATTTATATTCTCAGGGATTTCATGCTCATGCTTTTTGTTTTGGCCGAGCGCTAACAGGTTTAACAGTAGTATGCTGCTCGTCTTAGGGCTGATTGTAGGGCAGGCCCATCTGCGCTGCTGTTTTCCTGCGGCGGGATGTCTTACACACAGCTGCGCTTTGCTCCGGATGCACCAGCCACACTAAACAGAAAAAAAAAAAAACACCCAATGAGCCTCACCGAGGTGTAATTGTGCGTCTGAAGTTATATGTGACTTTCTTAAATCTGACGTTTAGTAGAGCAGCTCTGCTGTTTGTGAGGATAAAACAAACAGTGTGTGTTTAATTGATATTTAGATGTGAGTAGGTTTAATAATTGGCTTTAATTGCGTGTTACGAAGCATATGTACACATCAACACTTTAAAATTGTAGTTCCAAATCTGGGACAGTAATGAAAATGAATAAAATATTAAAATATCTGCTTAAAAATGTGACTATGGACCAAAGTAACACTTGCCAAAATTGCATAGTATGAATCAAAATCATCGATTTTTCTTTTCTACCGTAAATATATCAAAACTTAATTTTTGATTGGTAATATGCATTGCTAAGAAGTTCATTCGGACAACTTCAAAGGCAATTTTTTTTTTTTTTCATTTTTTTTTTTTTTTCAATATTTTGATTGTTGCATCATCAGATTCTAGATTTTCAAACAGTTGTATCTCAGACAAATATTTTCCTATCCTAACAAACCATGCATCAATGGAAAGCTTATTTATTAGTTTTTAGATTTTGTATAAATGTCAGTTTCAAAAAATTGAGCCTTATGACTGGTTTTGTAGTCCAGGGTCACATATTGAATCTTTTTGAAGCAGTCTCTACAAACTGGATATCTACAAAAAAACACCCAATGAGCCTCACCGAGGTGTAATTGTGCGTGTGAAGTTATATGTGACTTTCTTAAATCAGACGTTTAGTAGAGCAGCTCTGCTGTTTGTGAGGATAAAACAAACAGTGTGTGTTTGGCATGTGAGGTTGATGAAGTATTCGATATTTAGGTGTGAATGGGTTGATTTAATTGCGTGTTATGAAGCATATGTACGTATCAACAGTTTAAAATTGTAATTCCAAATCTGGGACAGTAATGAAAATAATAAAATTCTAAAATATCTGCTTAAATGTGATTCTGGACCTAAGTAGCACTTGCCAAAAATGCATAGTATGAATGAAAATTCTCAATTTTTTTCTTTTATACTATAAATGTATCAACTTAATTTTTGATTTGTAATATGCATTGCTAAGAAGTTCATTTGTACAACTTTAAAGGCGATTTTCTCAATATTTTGATTGTTGCATCGCCAGATTCTGGATTTTCAAATAGTATCTCTGTCCTATCCTAACAAACCGTGCATCAATGAAAAGCTTATTTATTATCTTTCAGATTTTGTATAAATCTCAGTTTCAAAAATGTGACCCTTATGAGTAGTTTTATGGTCCATGGTCTCTACAAATGTTTTAAAAAAATATCCAGTAATGATCAATTCATTGGTTAAAAGTCGTGATTATTTGTGAACTGAAATAAAAGTTTTAATTTAGTCTGTAAATGAAAACAAAGCTTGAGAAATTGGGTCTGCTATTGTTTCTAGTCATGGTAAAGTCCGTTCACACATCTGATGTGTTTTACCTCATGTTGACGCTGTCGGAAAAGCGTGTTTTGAGAAGTTTTGCTCAATAGTTTCAGCTGAAATTACAATTTTTGTTTTGGCAAAATAATCTCATTTGCTATAACTTTGGTACATTTCTAGTCAGAAGAGATGTAAGGTCTGAGAGTAGGGAGTTTATAGGTTTATTTGATATTTGCATGGTACTTTTAACTGGGGTATACACTGCAAAAAATGCTTTTCCTACTTAGATTTGTTTTTTTGTCTGGTTTCCAGCCAAAATATCTACAAAGAAGGGTTTTCTAGACAAGTCAAAAATATTAAGTCAAAATTAATTGTTTTCTGTTTGAAATAATATTTTTGTGCTTACCCCATTGGCAGATTATTTTGCTTCTTTTAAGCAAAAACGCACTTAATTTTGACTAGTTTTTTCTGAAAACAAGAAAATAATTTTTACTTGTCTAGAAAATCCTTCTTGATTCAAGAATTTTTAGATATTTGGGCTAGTGTAGTTTTGGTTACGTCAGTAGTAACTGATTACATGATTACATATTTATTCATAATTTCGTCTTTAAGTTTTGTGGACATTCAAAGTCATTATTCAAGTGGCGAAACAGCATTTGACCACTGGATTTACAAAAATCATTTAATTTTTAAGGAAGTGTTTCAGCATTGCATCAACTTCTAATGAACACATTTATTTTTATCACTCAGTAGGTTGTTTAACCATGTATTTCTATGTCTTCAGAAGGCTTTTGTCTTTCAAACACCTTAAATGCGCAAAAATGTTTGTCACCTGATTAGGGCTGTGCAATATGGACAAAATAATCATATTGCGATTTTTTGAACGAATATTGCGATTGCGATTTTATTTGCGATTTTTATTTATTTATTTCTTTTGCTTTTTCAAACAAGCTACATACATACATTCTAAATGTATTCAGTGCACAAGAAGTGCATAAAACATTTCACCATGAAATAACATTGTATTAAGTTTAATAAACAAAACTGTAGTAAAATTGTCTTTAAAACAGACAACATAAAATAAATAAGCCATTTTACTTTTTTCCCGGTACTTTAGCCTACTTTATGCAATAATGAATACATTCATTTCAGTGGAAAAATAAGTCCAAAACTCTAAACTTTAACATTTTGAGGGTTCTAAAATCTTTTGCTTTTTTTTTTTTTTTTTTTTAGAAATTCTTATGTGTTTTAATTTTTCTGATAATGAAAAAGCATAAACATTTATTTATTTTTAATCAAATGAAAAATAAAACCTTTTAATTTTTGTCAAACAAACAAAAATTTACTGATAAAATCAATGCGTGTAAGAAAAATTATATTCAGTTTAAAACGTTTAAATAATAATTAAGTGGTTAATCTTGTTGTAATATTTTTTTATCATATATATTGTTTTATGTAAATTATTTAAATAGGAATATATAAACACCTACATTATACTGTACAAAAGTAATACAGGACTAATATTGTTCTGTTACATGTTAAACCGTACTTTTATTTTGACAGGTTGCAGTGAAGTTTCTCTGTGTATGTGATGCTAGTTTTCTCAAATGAAACGGTAAAAGTGAAACTCACAGCAGCGATTTGGCGATTGAGTTTATCTGTTCATGTGAGATCCAAATGCCAAAAATTAGCGGGAGCGTCACGTGTGCTTCAGTCTGCATGTAGTAAAGAAATAAAACGCGTCTCTGCCATTCATACATACAGAAGCAAACGGAACATGCAGGATTCATATTAAAACGGTCTTTTGCATTTCAGTTTTCACAGACACTAGTCCATATCGCGATTTGAATTAAGTGACAGACCAACTTTTGATTTATTAATCCAAAAATCGACGAATTACGTGGCATTCCGCGCTATAGTAGATTAGGTTTTTATGAATGGAGTCCGCGATCCAGTCCGTGTTTTCTTGGAGGAGAGACATTGTAATCACGCGACCATGAAGAGACAGAAATGACATGCCTTAGTGTAAATAAGATAAATAACATAAGGCAATTTAGTATGTTTAATAAAAGAACTATGTATAGACCTGTTCTATAGGAAAGATAACCTTAAATGACTTCTATTGTGATGTGGCGCTATATCGAAAATAAAATGAACTTGACGTTCAAGGGGGGCGAGGGTGCTGTTGGGGGGATAGATAAAATCGCAGCCTTGTGCGGTTTAGAAATCGCATGTGCTTAAATCGCGATTTTTTTGCGATTGCGATTAATTGCACAGCCCTACACCTGATCCTCTTTCACCTAAAATATTTACTTGAAGTACCCCTGAGACTTAAAGAAATATATATTTTAATAATTACTTATCACATTTGCATGTTCATTGGTCCTCTGACATTGGTTATGGTCAGATGACATGCAGGTAAACAAATAAAATGTGTAATTTAATTATTTTTTTATTGTTTTGATTGATTTTTAACTTAACATTTTTTATGATTTAATTATTAGCTTTTCTTTAAACCCATAAACCCCCAGCAGTTCTTCCACAAACTCCAGTTTGTAAGGTTTAATGCACTTTATGTTGTTAACAACAACAAATGGAATATATTTTCTTTCTCTTTGTATTTTATGTCAATATGGTGCAAGATTATCCTATTTAAATCAATATGATAAACTAGTTTGGTCAAAAGTAATCTAAAAGTAATCTGATTACATTACCTAACATGTCTAATGTAATGGATTACGTTACTAACCGTATTTTTTGTCATGTGATTTTCAATCAGTAACGGATTACAATTTGTAAGTAATCTACCCAGCTCTGCCTGTTCGTCACTTGTTTTTGGACTCATCCTGAGAGTATACATTCGCAGACATTTATTTTTGTCTTCCCAGACATCATGTGGCATTTAACCCACATCCTTATGTTTTCAAAGCAACTTAACGGCACAATGTGAGTGACAGGTTTTTACAAATATCAAAATGAAACAGTAGGTGTTTTGGAATGCTGTCTGACTGTATGGACCAGTTAAAACCATTTAGAGCGTTTTCTATTTGCATAAAGTCTTTGTTGGCAGACTGCGCCAAGGTGACGTCTAGATTTGAACTTGCACATCGAGTTCAGATGCGCTTGGTTCGGTCTCTATGCTCAAGTGATCGTGCTAATACGTTTCTTTATTTTGACTGATAATCAGTGAGCCGCTCCTTATCAGCTCACTTATGAATGTTTCGGTTGGTTTGTAAGCCGAGATGGATCTACACCAAAACTTTCCCACAACGCGCCACTTCATGCTCAGATATCAGCTGTTAATAAAAGCTCTCTGTAGTCTGTAACCAAAGTTATGTTCGCGTGTTTGGGCAAACTGCGCTTTTGAAGTGTGTGAGCTCTCAGATATTCATTTTGGTGGATTTTCCTGGATGTTCCTGTGGTAAAACTCTCTTAAGGTGTGTGTGTGCGCATTGGTTGTGTGTTTGTGAGACAGGAAGACTCTCGGTTGTGCCGTGCAGTCTTGTGTTTCCTGCTGCCCTGTTTGGAATTGTCAAGCGGTTCTCTTGCACCCAGCCTGAGCTCCTATCTCAGGCCAACCGCCTTTGTCCTGTGTGTGGGTGTGTGTGTGAGAGAGAGTCTTAGAGAGGGGCTTCCTCCGCAGGACTGTTGTGTTTGTACTCCCCAACTTTATCATATAAAAAGAAACAGATGGAGCAAATATGGACACTGGTATCTGAGGTCATATGTTGGATGTTACGCAAGGACTTTGTTCTTGTAAATTCTGATGAGTCGAGTTTATCGGAGAATGCTAGTTCATGTGGATTTGGGTCTGTCTTTAGTGGTCGTTTCAGAAGTGTTTCCTTGAGTTTAAATGTTCTGACTTGGAGATATACCTTGATCTTTTGACTTAAGGCTCATTGTAGCAGACGAAACATCCTGCAAACATAAATGAAATTAAAGCTGCAAGCAGCGAGCGATGAAATGGCCCTTGCACCCAGGCTCAATGCCGACCGGTGGCTTTAGGAAAACGGCGAATGGTATGCTTTTAATATAGTGAATATAGGAGAAATATGTCAAAGTCGTTTATATGTGCCAAACTTCCTGCTGCCAGCTGGTGGCATTATGCCTATAACTGATTATTGAAATGTAGATGTTCAAGCCAGTACTTTTATCAAACATGAAGTTTGGTGCAGATTGAAGATCATATTTATGTTAGTGTAAGACATGGCATATCCCGCTGCCAACAGGTGGCGCTATGATTATAACTGAATATTGGGCTTTAGATGTCTTCAGGCATGGACTTTTATCGAACGTGTGAAGTTTGAGGCAGATTGGACATTTTATGGCTGAGTTATACATTAATAACTTCCTGTTTCATGGCGAAGTATCGAAATTTGTCAGGCCGCCATGGACACGCCCTCCAACAAAAACTCTAAATCTTCGTAATTTAACGTCACATGGGCCTTTAGATTAGACTGACCAAATTTGGTGTTGATCGGAATAAATCTCTAGAAGCAGTTTGTTCAAGTACGACACCTGAAAATGGCAAAAATGACAAATTTGCTGAGAAAATAAAAAATAACCGACTTCCTGTTGGGTTATGGATTTGGTACCAGGAGACTTTTTTGTAGGTATTGGTGTGTTACGTGTGTGTACCGATTTTCGTGCGTGTACGTGAAGCTCAGCTCTGAACGTGTAAAGGTGGCGCTATTGAGCCATTTTGCCACACCCACTTCTGAAACCCATCTCAGACAGGCCTTGTTGATTATATCTGAATATTGGCCTTTAGGTGTCTTCAGGTCAGGGCTCTTACCAAACCTGTGAAGTTTGTTGCAGATTGGACAATGCATGTTTAATTTAATGCAAAACAAGTCTTTCCCTGTTGCCAACAGGTGGCACTGTGATTATGAGAGAATATTGGACGTCAGATGTGCTCAGGCCAGGACTCTTATTGAACGTGAAGTTTGAAGCAGATCGGGCATTTTATGGCTGAGTTATAACAACTTCTGTTTCTATGGCGAAACATCAAAATGTGTTCAATGAAAACTCAATCTTCACAATTTAACATCGCTAAGGCCTTTAGAATAGACTGACCAAGTATAATGTTGATATCATTAAATCTCTAGGAGGTGTTTGTTACAGCATAAAACATGTCACTTCCTGTTGCCAGCAGGTGGCGCTATGACTATAACTGAATATGGGCATGTAGATGTCTTCAGGTCAGGAGTGTTATCACACATGTGAAGTTTGGGGCAGATCGGCCATTGTATGCCTGAGTTATAACAACTTCCTATTTCATGGCGAAGCATCGAAATCGTCAGGCCGCCATAGACACACCCTCCGACGAAAACTCTAGATCTTCGTAATTTAACGTCACATGGGCCTTTAGATTAGACTGACTAAATTTGGTGTTGATCTCATTAATTCTCTAGGAGGAGTTTGTTGAAGTATGACGCCTGAAAATGGCAAAAATTTGACAATTTATAATATATATAAAATACTAAAATTTATATACAAAATCATTTGCTGAGAAAATTAAAAATAACTGACTTCCTGTTGTGTTTCGGATTTTGCTCCAAGAGACTTTTTTTGTAGGTATTGGTGTGTTACATGTGTGTACCAAATTTCTTGCATGTACGTCAAGTGTAGCTCTAAGGAAACTCCGCTGAATGTGTAAAGGTGGCGCTATCGAGCCATTTTGCCACAGTTTTTGCCAGTTCTGATGTGTGTGCAAAGTTTCATGAGTTTTCAAGCATAGTGAGGCCCTCAAAAATGTGATTCCTTTTGAAGAATAATAATAAAAATAAACAGAGTAATTCCAATAGGGTCCTCACACCACTGGTGCTCAGGCCCTAATAAAACGTTTTGGCCCGCTTTCATAGACGAGGCTTAGCCTAAACAAGGATTAGGACATTTAAGTAATTCTTATAAACATGCCTTTGAAAAAAAATATTACTGGTGCCCATCTTGAGACAAAACATAGGCACTGATATATTTGAAGATCAGACAGTGCCAGTTTCTTTCAGCTAAAACAGCTCTGACTTACACTTTAGTCTAGGACTAGGCTTAAGCCTTGTATGTGAAACCGGGGGTTTGTTATAATTTAAGGAAGTAGTAGCTTCGAAATATTAACGTAATCACGTCTTACACAATATCTGATCAAATGAAATCGCAAGTTAGATTGCTCACTGATGTATCTTCTGATTTTGGAATGAGTTACGTAATGTATTTGATCATCAAAGCAAAGAATAAATCACAAGGTTTGTATCCGGTTATGTTGAAATACAAAGAATATTGGTAGAAACTGGGAAAATTATTAAATTACAAGGGGAAATCTACCCATGTGTCGGAGCCAGATGCAGTCTGAGTTTACTTTATTGCAAATACACACCAAAAAAATTTAAATAAATAAAGTTAGATTTGTCCACATGTATGTATTCGCTGTATTTAATGGAGAGAACAAATCACAGAATTGTAAAATTCTTTCTGTACCTTACAATTTGATTCATATCGATTCTTGAGGTCACGATTCGACTAAAAATCTTTTTACGATTGACTATTTTTCAGACGCACCAGTAGGGGTGGCCGAAATATGATATCACGATTTTTTTTTTTCAGAAATATCACAATTTTATCACGATTCTTTGTCAGGTTGGTTTTACTATTTTGCGAGTTGTCTGAGCAGTACAGCCAAACTAATTTCCCTATTTTAAAACCAAAGCCTTACAAGGTAACAAAATATTAAATAAAAAAGAATGGCAGATGTTTAGGCCAAATTAGTATTTTTTTTTTTTTATCTTTGTTATTAAAAAAATTACGAATACACATACTATACAAATAAAACAAACTTTAATTTTCATGTATTTGCATAGGGTTACATATATTTACATACATTTTTGGGTGAACTGTCCCTTTAATAACAATCGGCAGCATGTTTAGTTATCACGATTCTTTATCTATCTAATCCATCAACATAATAAATATACACAGTACACACACATATAGTATGTAAACAAACTTTTATTATGAATTGATTAATCGCGAATAACTATTTTGCAGCTCTAGTTATTATTATTGCCTATTAACATAAAATCGATTTTTGGAAATTTGAGTCAGTGTGATTCGCTAGAATCGTGATTTCATATGTGAATCGTTTTTTTTTTTTCTCCCACCCCTAATTTTATTTAGGTATTCCCCTTTCTAAAATCATCCATCAGATTATGTTTCCCTGTTCCTTTTCTTTGTAGATGTTGAGATTTTGTTTTTGGCTGATTATTTAAAAGGTGAAAGTTCAGTTGTTCATGCGGTCCACTGCTGATCTAAACTATTGCTTGTGTTTTTCAGTATTACTGGCTGGTTTTGCGAATGGAACAAACAAAACACAGTATTACTTTAATGTTGGGAGTTTGCAGAAATGTCACAGAGTTGAGTTTGACAGATAAAGTCCAGTGCCTGAGCGCAGTGATTTGATTGGCTGTTCAGGATGTCTGTCATTTATCTGTGGTAAGGTCAATCAGAAGCTCTAGACAAGTGTTTGAAATGAAGGCATAAGGATCCTGGTTGTGATATTCTCCTGATCACAGTGCTGGAAACTGGAAATACTGGTAAATGAAAAGTTGTTCACTTTGGAGTGATATGTGACCCTAGACCAGACATGTCAAACTCGAGGCCCGCGATAAAATTATATGTGGCCCGCGAGACAATTTCATATGTCTATTATTAATGGCCCGCTGATTAATATTATTAATACAAATCCCATAATGCACAACAAAAGTTACCGTGCGGTCGTGACCTCTAGTCACCAAGCAACAGATCGCAGCATCAGCCCCTCCTCCCTGCTGCGCTGTTGTCATAGCCTCGTCGGTGTTCAGCGGATAAATGGTTCAGTGCTTAAAATATCTCCGAAAGAAATGGCCAAACGAAAAGTAGACTTTGAAAACAGGGGTTTTCAACAACGCTGGGAGGCAGAGTATATGTTTGTTGACATTGGAGGTAAACCTGTATGCCTTGTTTGCGGTGGTAATGTGGCCGTAAATAAAGAATATAACATAAGACTAGGGATGCTCATTTCGGTTAATTTTCCTGACCGACAACCGCTGCTCGTTATCCGAACATTAACCGTTAACTGATAAAATTAGAATAATAAATTAGTTTAAAATAAAAATAGAATGCACGAGTATCTGTGCATGACATTAAAAATACAAGCAAATGTTTTATTTTAACGTGCAAACAGCAGCATACAGAGCAACAACAAAAACTGTATTGACTTAAATTATCACGCATCAGCAGCGGTTCTGAGAACAGAGAAAATCTGAATGAAAAAAAAAAAGAATAATATAAATAGGCCTACATTAAATATGTATAAATTAAATAACTACCTAATTAAGATGACAAAACTAAAACACACTGAATCCTTTTATGCGCTTTGAAGAACTGTACCGGTCTTATTCTTCTCGTCGGACATAAAAATATATAGCAGGCCAGCCAATACCTCAGTGTGCCTAGTTTTTAACATGTCCACATGCTGTATGGAAAGGCAGGACCGCTGCCTGTTAACTCTTAGATCCGCGAAAAAAACACCATCACAAAAACCCTTTCAATTTGCGGTTTGGGACTTCCATCCACTGTCATATGCGTGTGGAGGAGCGTGTGTTTTACAGCGTTCAGCAATAGCCAATCACAGACAGGTATGTTGATTTGATTATCGCAGTGGCCAATCAGAGGAGGCTATGTTACAATCCACTCACCAACCAAAGTGCCGGTTTCAGTTTTGCTGATTTCTACACTTTCGCGAACTCTCTTATTAAAACAAAGAAAGTGTTGGCATTATATAAATATGAGATTAATTGTGCAGTGTAAAGGTTATTTTATTACTTTTTAATAACTTTATGAGATTGCGATGAACTACTCTAGGATGAGTGCTTTCCAGTGATTGTAAAGGGAGCGCCTATTGCGCACTTTCTAGATTATAATCCATTCAGAATTTGAATACATTCACTCACGGATTCACTCTCTGATAACCCAATAACGCCACTTGCCATTGTGTTGCATATACTACATCTGTTTACTAAGTAAAGGTGAAGTGAAATATGTCTGTACAGCCACACTGCACGTGTCGACACACACGCGTGAGTAAACAGATAACTTACAAATAGCATTATTTCTTTCACCATGCAGCAAACGTAAAAAAAAAAAAGAATAGAAAAAAAACCCTTTAAACCGTTTAACTGATAGTAATAATCGGTTAAAATTATTACTGTCGGTTAACGGTTAAACGGTCAATATGAGCATCCCTACATAAGACGGCACAATGAGACGAAACACGAGGACAAGTACTAAGACCTCAACATACAGCAGAAGCAACAGAAGCTCGAAGAGCTTAAAAAGAGTCTAGTGTCACAGCAGACTATGTTTAAAAAAGCAAAATCGCAAAGTGAAGCTGTCGTGAAAGCTAGTTATATAGTGGCAGAAGAGATCGCAAAATCTGCCCGGCCATTTACCGAAGGAGAGTTTTTGAAGAGCTGCATGGTTAAAGTGTGCGACGTCGTGTGTCCAGACAAAAAACAAGCATTTTTAAATGTAAGCCTAAGCAGAAATACCATTGCTGATCGGGTGTGTGATCTTGCCATTGATTTACAAGGACAGTTGATAGAAAAGGGAAAAGACTTCATTGCATACTCCCTTGCTGTGGATGAGAGCGCTGACACGACTGACACTGCACAGCTGGCAGTCTTCATCCGTGGAGTGGACTCCAGCTTATGCGTTACAGAAGAACCTTTGGGCATTAAGTCAATGCATGGCACAACCACAGGAAAAGACATATTTGAAGAAATATCTAAATGTGTAAATGACATGAAACTGCCCTGGGACAAACTCACGGGACTGGCGACTGACGGAGCGCCCGCAATGTGCGGGGAAAAGAGTGGACTAGTTGGAAGGATGCGGGAGAAGATGCAGAGGGAGAATTGCACATGTGAGCTGACAGTTTATCACTGCATTATCCACCATGAATCGCTGTGCGGTAAAGCCCTTAAGATGGAACATGTAATGAGCACTGTGACAGACAGTTAACTTTATAAGAGCCCGAGCCTTAAATCACCGCCAATTTCAGTCTTTTCTGGAGGAAATACAGTCGGAACTTGGTGACGTACCCTATCACACAAGTTCTCAACAGATTTTTTTTGAGTTGCGTGAGGAAATATGAATCTGAATCTGAAGGAAAAGACTCCACAGTTATCCGGGATGAAAAGTGGCTACACGAGTTAGCATTTCTGTGTGACATAGCTAAGCATCTAACTAAAGCACTAAACCTCCAGCTGCAGGGACGGAACCGTGTGATCACGGACATGCATGATGCAGTGAAAGCTTTTCAAGCCAAGCTACGCCTGTGGGAGATTCAGATGCAGCAAGGAAATTTGTCACTTTCCGTGTTGCCAAACAATCACAAGCCAGGCCTCTAACGCCGCATTTCTTTGACTTTGAAGCGCAGAAATTTAATTTAGCACTGTTCAGTAATCCATTTGCAGTTGACGCTGAAAAAGCACCAGCAAACATTCAGATGGAGCTGATAGAACTCCAGTGTAACAGCATACTCAAGGCAAAGTATGACACTGTGGGGCCCGCACAGTTCCCCAGCTTCATTCCCGAAACGATGCCTCAACTTCGCTTGCAAGCTGCTCGAATGCTCTGCATGTTTGGTAGTACGTATTTGTGTGAGCAACTTTTTTTCTTTGATGAAGATGAACAAAAACGCACACAGAAGCCGTCTCACTGATGAACACCTCCACTCCACTCAGAACCTAACCCCAAATATTAATGAACTTGTAGCCAAGAAAGGATGCCATACATCCCACACGGACAAAATGACATAAAAAAGAAAAGAAAATATTTGTGTTATTTATTTATTTTTATTTTTTTGCACCTTTTCCTGAAATCAAAATACAGTTTTATTTGCAAGATTTGCACAATTTTCACAAGCTTGTTTATATCTGAAATGTCCTCTTTTTGAAAATTATTTGAACAAAATAATTTTATTATTATTTTTTTACATTTATTTTATAAAATGTATTATTTTATTATTTAATTTGTGTTATTGAGAATATTTACAGTATTCTGGTTGTTCAAATTCAGATTTCTGATTAAACAAAAAGTGATTTTAGTCTGTTCAATAAAATGTTAACCTGTTTGGCCCGTGACTTACACTGTGTTTTAAATTTTGGCCCCTTCTCTGACTGAGTTTGACACCCCTGCCCTAGACAGTAGCACGGGTATATTTGTAGCGATAACCAAAAATACATTGTATGGGTCAAACTGATCAATTTTTCTTTTATGCCAAAAATCATTAGGATATTAAGTAAAGATCATGTTCCACAAAAAAAAAAAAATACAAATACAGAAAAATACAGCACGAGAGAGTTTTATATACCATGCAGAATTGACATGCTACATGTAAACGATATTCTTTGTTGTTTTTTCCTGTCAAAATAACGGACTTCCTTAGGAATTCTTCAGCATTTAGGAGTTGCCGGTTTCTCCGGTAGTAGGTGGGACTAATGCGCAAACGCCAATTGATTCAAAATAATTCGTCGTACGCGCTTTGAAATCCCGTTCCGATTCAAATGACTCGCCTTACGTGCTTTGAAGTCCCGTTCCGAATCCAATGACTCGCCTTACGCGCTTTGAAATCCCGTTCCGAATCCAATGACTCGTCGTACGCGCTTTGAAATCCCGTTCCGAATCAAATGACTCGTCGTACGCGCTTTGAAATCCCATTCCGAATCAAATGACTCGCCTTACGTGCTTTGAAATCCCGTTCCGAATCAAATGACTCGCCTTACGCGCTTTGAAATCCCGTTCCGAATCAAATGACTCGTCGTACGCGCTTTGAAATCCCATTCCGAATCAAATGACTCGCCTTACGCGCTTTGAAATCCCGTTCCGAATCAAATGACTCGTCGTACGCGCTTTGAAATCCCGTTCCGAATCAAATGACTCGCCTTACGCGCTTTGAAATCCCGTTCCGAATCAAATGACTTGTCGTGCGCGCTTTGAAATCCCGTTCCGAATCAAATGACTCGTCGTACGCGCTTTGAAATCCCGTTCCGAATCAAATGACTCGCCTTACGCGCTTTGAAACCCCGTTCCGAATCAAATGACTTGCCTTACGCGCTTTGAAACCCCGTTCCGAATCAAATGACTTGCCTTACGCGCTTTGAAACCCCGTTCCGAATCAAATGACTTGCCTTACGCGCTTTGAAATCCCGTTCCGAATCAAATGACTCGCCTTACGCGCTTTGAAATCCCGTTCCGAATCAAATGACTCGCCTTACGCGCTTTGAAATCCCGTTCCGAATCAAATGACTCGCCTTACGCGCTTTGAAATCCCGTTCCGAATCAAATGACTCGCCTTACGTGCTTTGAAATCCCGTTCCGAATCCAATGACTTGTCGTGCGCGCTTTGAAATCCCGTTCCGAATCAAATGACTCGTCATACGCGCTTTGAAATCCCGTTCCTGAAGTCCCGTTCCGAATCCAATGACTCATCGTACGTGTTTTGAAATCCCGTTCCGAATCCAATGACTCGTCGTGCGCGCTTTGAAATCCGGTTCCGAATCCAATGACTCGCCTTACGTGCTTTGAAGTCCCGTTCCGAATCCAATGACTCGTCGTGCGCGCTTTGAAGTCCCGTTCCGAATCCAATGACTCGCCTTACGCGCTTTGAAATCCCGTTCCGAATCCAATGACTCGTCGTACGCGCTTTGAAATCCCATTCCGAATCAAATGACTCGCCTTACGCGCTTTGAAATCCCGTTCCGAATCCAATGACTCGCCTTACGCGCTTTGAAGTCCCGTTCCGAATCCAATGACTCGTCGTGCGCGCTTTGAAGTCCCGTTCCGAATCCAATGACTCGCCTTACGCGCTTTGAAATCCCGTTCCGAATCCAATGACTCGTCGTACGCGCTTTGAAATCCCATTCCGAATCAAATGACTCGCCTTACGCGCTTTGAAATCCCGTTCCGAATCCAATGACTCGCCTTACGCGCTTTGAAGTCCCGTTCCGAATCCAATGACTCGTCGTGCGCGCTTTGAAGTCCCGTTCCGAATCCAATGACTCGCCTTACGCGCTTTGAAATCCCGTTCCGAATCCAATGACTCGTCGTACGCACTTTGAAATCCCGTTCCGAATCCAATGACTCGTCGTGCGCGCTTTGAAATCCCGTTCCGAATCCAATGACTCGTCGTACGTGCTTTGAAATCCCGTTCCGAATGAAATGACACGCCTTACGCGCTTTGAAATCCCGTTCCGATTCAAATGACTCGCCTTACGCGCTTTGAAATCCCGTTCCGAATCAAATGACTCGCCTTACGCGCTTTGAAATCCCGTTCCGAATGAAATGACACGCCTTACGCGCTTTGAAATCCCGTTCCGAATCAAATGACTCGCCTTATGCGCTTTGAAATCCCGTTCCGAATGAAATGACACGCCTTACGCGCTTTGAAATCCCGTTCCGAATCTAATGATTCGTCGTACGCGCTTTGAAGTCCCGTTCCGAATCAAATGATTCACAAGCTGATTGGTGCGTTCGAACAGTGAATCATTTTGCGACAGTGGTTTACTGATTCTGAGTTTTAAAAAGCTCTGTTGATGCTGTGTTCTTTGCACACTTTCTCTATATCATCCATTCGTTGATTGAAATGAAATCATTTGAATTAATAGGCCTAACTTACAATGTTTTTTATTAAAGCACTGAGACGTTTTGCTGCTTGTAATGCTGGTTTGTGTTTGTTTGATGATGACTGGAGAGGGTTTGCCTTGGTTGTAAAATCTTGCTACAGAATAAATATTTGTTCAGGCATCTAAAAGCATCAATGCTAGGTCTCTCAAATTAACACAAACATGATAAACAGTTTAAAGTTAAAATTTATATTTGCTGAGTTGAAGTATTTAACACAAAATGTGAATGCAAAATTTTAAATCTGTCCTTTTAATTTAAGTGTTAATTTTTGTGCGGTAAGAACTGATTTTGCAAGTATGACAAGCACAGAAAACAATCAAGATTTGAGCAATGTTTGAAAACATGTTTGAAGAAAACTTTAAAAGGTTTTTTTTTTTTTTAAACTGTCTGTGTTGTGAAACGGATGTGGTTTTATTTGTTCAATGCTGTTGTCGATTAGTTTTAACACTTTACTGTTTACTTACCTAACTAAAACTGCTAATTTACCTTAAATGAATGATTTTCAGAATTCAGATTGAATTTAGTTTTAAATATTAGAAAAATTTAGGTAAAAAAAAATGGTCACACTTTATTTTTAAGGCCAATTCTCACTATTAACTAGCTATTAACTATGACTTTTCCTAATAAACTCCTAATTTGCTGCTTATTTTATTAGTTACTACAGAACTATCATAACACAGATTTAGAATAACACAAATAAAATGAATATTTTATACTATGTTCCTCTGAAATTCACTGTTAATGACGTGACTTTATGAGGAAACGAGTGTTACTAAAAAGCTTGATGGAGTTGGTGTTGAGTGTCTTATTTAATGACATCTGCATCTCTCACACATCTCTGTCAGAGCAGCACAGGATGAGTGTGGTTAAAGAGCAAGAGGAGAAACAGGAGAGAGTGTGTTTGCGCGCAAACACACACACAGAGAGAGAGAGAGACAGACTCTGTGTCTTTCTGCTGAGACTTACAGGCTGCCTCCAAAATTAACCTTTCGCCACACCTTCAAATAGACCAATTGAGAATTTAGCAGCCGTAAATATGTCTCGCAGACAGAAACTGTCTTGTGACAGATGTTTTTTTTTAAATGCACAGCTTGTTTCTGTCTTTGATTTGATTCAGTCACGTCACTTACGAGATTCAGATTATTCCTCTTCGTGTTGAATAATGTTGAAATCTGGTGGTCCAACAAGTGAAATAACCTCTTATTTACTCATCAAACCCACTTTTTTTTTCATTTGGCAAATTTGCAGTTAATTTTGAGCTTTTTAACTTAAAGGCTTGCGTAAAGCCCTAGAACCCGATATTAAGTTGGTTTGAGAAAGCCATCTTACTGAAATGCTATTTAAACTTAATATTCTTCTTCTTCTGAGACTAACATTTCTGACTGCTCCTCCTTCTAGAGCTTTAACTCTACAAACTCCAAACTCAGTCCAGATCTTCAGACTGATCTGACTCCAGTTGCTGTATCTTTTCTAACTGATCGGACTTACGGTTTTCCTAAAAATGACGATTAAATCTGGGAAAAATCCCATAGACTTACATTGACTGATATTCAAATGATCAACACTATTCAAACTCCAACTGACAAAACTCCCACAATCCCTTGAGACTCAATCAAACTGCCCTTCTATCAACTATATTTATAATACATTCAAACTCATTCATGCTAACATGCTAGTAACATGTTTATCATGCTAGAATAGTGCTAACTGCATGTTAACCATGCTAACAACATGCTAGTAATGTGTATCATGTGTATGATGCTAGAATCATGCTAACTGCATGTTAGTAGCATGCTTATCATGCTAACAACATGCTAGTAACAAGCTAATCATGCTTGAAATATACTAGTAATTTGTTAATCATGCTAACAACAGGCTTATGCTAGAAACATGTTAACAACATGTTAATAACATGCTATTTAATGCCAGAAACATGCTAGTAACTTGCTAATCATGCTAGAATCATGTTAGCAACTTGTTAATCATACTAGAAACATTAACAACATGCTAGTAACTTGTTAATCATGTTAACAGCTTGCTAATCATGTTAAACACTAGCAACATGGTAGTAACATGTTAATCATGTTAGCAATTTGCTAGCAGCTTGTTAATCATGTTATAATCATGCTAGCAACTTGTTAGTCGTGCTAGCATCATACCAACATACCAACAACATGCTAGTAACTTGCTAATCATGCTAGAATTAAGTCAGTAACTTGTTAAGTTTGCAACTTGTTAACCATGCTAGCAACATGCTAGTAACTTGTTAATTATGTTAGTAACATCTGTCTGTATTGCCTTCAAAACATTCAAACTTTAACCTTTTAAAACTACTTTGAACTTCAAACTATTTCAGACTGAAAACCATCAAACTTGACTTGTTAAACTTCTCAAACTTTTCAAACTTTCAGGTCCAGTTTTCTCAAGCCAACTTGAAGTTTGTCTTGACAAACTTTTTTTTTTTATTAATTTTTTTTTTTTTTTTGGTTCTTCTTCTTTGTTCATGTTTGGCTTCCACATCATAAACATAGATAAGTGTAATAATGAAGTCCTTGAGAAATATTGAGACAGAACTGTTTTTCATTTCCTTATCTAATAATCATCCCAATAATCTGATTTTGTGGTGCTGATGTCGGTGGTGCAGGTTCAATTCCAGCATGTGAGTCTCAGTAATGCGAGGCGTTTATAGTTTCTGCTGCTGCTCTTCCTGTCCTGTGGTGGAATCATGTACATCAGTGGTATCAGATGTAATACTTTGGGGTTGAATGATCTTATTTATAATCTTCTCTAAGGTACATCAAAGAATATTGGGTAATTAGCACGGCACATGTCCAAAATATCCCTGACAGGACTTTACAACTCTCTGTTGTCTGGTTTTATGCATTTAGATGCATTTAGAGGAAGTATTTAAAGAGTTCTGTCTGGTTAATAATAGTTGTTGATGTAACTACGAGGGCTGTCGCGATTCGTCGATTCTAATCGACTATTAGATTTTTACAAATCTTTGATTTCATCTTGCTCGCGTCGAGTATCTGGCAGAAACTGAAGAAGAATCCTTGAAACGCATTATTAGACTGTTTTCCAAGGCTGTGTTATATATTAAACCCATTTAAATATCATAATTATGAATTCACAATAACCTCTGTTTATAATAAATTATGTATTTCAACAGTTTTGTGCAATAAAACCATATGATTTCTTGCTTTTGATACTTTATTTGAACTAATTATTATTGCCTCATTGCTGTTATGTTTTTAAGTCATTTTAAAGGCTATTGTTCACTTACATCTATTTTTTTTTATTACCCTAAAAAAAAATTATAGGGCCCTATGAAATCAGTTTTATTTCCAAATTTTTTTTCCCAATTAAATTGTTCTATACTCTGTTTTTTTTAATAAAAGCCTGTCTAATTAATTGAGGTTTACAGATTTATTTTTACCAAATCCTTTTTTTCATTACTTTTCTGAAAAAAAAAAAAAAAACGTGTTCGGTAATCGGCCTTCGGCCAGTGTTTCATTTTCTACGGTTTCGGCCAAGAATTTTCATTTCAGTGCATCCCTTGTTTCCATTGCAGTTCTGCGAAATATTCCTTTTTCCAACCACCGGTGAGCATAAAAATGTTTTTGCGAAATCAATGCGTTTCCATTAGGCATATTTTCAATTTGCTCAATTCGAAGGGTAGTGGAAATGCAGCTATTGGTAATTGCTCACGTTCCTGTTGTGTGTTTTCAATCTGGCAACCCGCATGAGTTGACTGCAGTACCCATTTCAACCACTAGCTGTCTATATTACATACCACACCTTTTAAAAATATGTTAATAAAAACCACAATTAGGGACGCACAGAATGTTCGGCAAACGAAATAAGCGGAAAGGCCGAATAAATTATACCGAACGATGATGTGATGCGATCAAATGGAGGCGCGCACTAATGCAGCAAACAAGTGCTCAGTGTGGAAGCATTTAAAACTGTCCGAGAAAGGCACAAACATTATTACAAGCACCGACAGCGAGAGACTGTTTAGTATCGCATGTCTTCCATGAGAAGAGAAAAGGGCTGGTTGTTGCTGGTTACTATATGATGATTGAAACGCCAAATGGCCTTAAACCATTAGTAAATAAACTACAGAACACGTTATGTTGTCTAATACACGCGCAAATTGTGTTTATTCTGACAGCGCTGCCCCAGCTCCTTCAAAGTCCAAAGTGTGAGGAAAATCTGCGCTGTGATTAGAATAATTCATAAATCTGCTGCTGTCAGCAAAAGTAGTACTTTTTGTGGGCTTCCGCCAAAATAAGTCAACATTCATAAATGTTAGCATTGTATTTTTACTGTTGTTCTGTAAAATAAAATAAAATAAAAAGCAAGACAAAAATAATAATCATTACAACAGCTGTATTAATACATTTATAACTTTCTCCTTTGCTCAGCAAAGCTGCATTTATTTGCACATTAAAAACACATGCCTGATTTAAAAAGAGGGGATTAAAGATGGCCAAAGAATATTATTTTACTAACTTATTAATTTTAAGTTAAATTGTGCTTTGTTGGTAGGCTATAATGTCTGTTTTTTTTTTTTTGGAAAAGCAAGACAAAACTGTAAAAAGCACATTTTGGCTATTTAATTTATGCAATGGTGAAAAAAGTGTCAAAATACATGGTGGAAATAAAATAAAAAAAAACATGTTCGGTAATCGGCCTTCGACCCAGTGTTTCATTTTGTTTGGTTTCGGCTCCGGCCAAGAATTTTCATTTCGGTGCATCCCTAGTTTCCATTGCAGTTCTGCGAAATATTCCTTTTTTCGAATTTCCTGAAAAACCACCGGTGAGCGGGGAAAAAAAAAAATTGCGATTATATATTGCAGTTTTTGCAAAATCAGTGTGTTTCCATTAGGCATATTTTCAATTTGCCAAAATTGAATGTTTTAAACTTTTACATTTTAAAAAATGTTTAAATTCGCAGGCTATAATGTCTACTAGAAAGTTAAAAATGTTCAGTGCTAAGTACATATTTTTAAATTGTTGTTTTATAATTAGTTTATTTTTTGAAAAGCGAGACAAAACTGTAAAAAGGCACATTTTGGCTGTTTAATTTATGCAACAGTGAAGAAATTGGCAATTCGGCTTCAGCCAAGGATTTTCATGTTGGTGCATCCCTAACCAAAATGATTGGTTCTTTGGTTTTGTAGTAAAAGATCTCAGCATATTTCAATGCATTTTAACCCTTGTTCTGAATTTTCCTTGTTTGATTTACTCTCTGCTGTCTCTTCCAGTTGATATTCGGGAGATTAAGGAGATCCGGATGGGCCAGAAGTCACGAGACTTCGAGCGATATGTGGAGGACTCGACCGCCCGGCCGGACCAGGCCCACTGCTTCGTCATCCTCTACGGCACTGAGTTTCGACTCAAAGCGCTCAGTCTGGCTGGTAAGCGATAACTCTAATGGTGTCACTTCTGTATACACGTAACGCAATAAATAAACAATACAACAGTTGCAGTACACATGTGTTTATTGATGCTGGTGGTGTTCTGTCTGTGCACCGCAGCCACCTCAGACGAGGAGATGGTCATGTGGGTGAAGGGTTTGACCTGGCTGGTGTCCGATACGTTACGCTCCCCCACACCCCTGCAGATAGAAAGGTGACCTTTGACCTTTCACGTGCACCCCTCCTTATAGATATTGATTGAGGAAAACCATTACGCTCTGGGTTCATATGTCAAGTGTAAAAGTGCCTCAAGTCAGCATGGCCTTTGTAAGTAACCTGGATTGTCTTTTTTTCTTTGGTTGAACTCAGATGGCTGAGAAAACAGTTTTACGCAGTGGATCGCAACAGGGAAGACAGGTATGTTTCGTATCGGTGTAACAGTGGATTCAAGCACACCATTGCATATTTGAGCTCTTTTCTTGCAGTGTGTCTGCGTTGAGGTGTGTTTTAAGGGTAAAAATAGCTGACTCAGAGGTACCAGGCCTTATCAGACCAAACACACACACACACACACACACACACACACACACACACACACACACAAACACACACACTCCTGTTGGGTAAATAGAGCTCAGAGACGGCACATCCTGCAGCAGGAAACAAAGCTCAGAACATGAGTGTGTGTGTGTGTGTGTGTGTGTGTGTGTGTTCACTCCTACACACACTGAAGGTAAATACAGCAAGAGCGGCTGAAAGACACATGAGCATTGTGTGAGGTGTTGTATTCAGATGAAATGGTGGTCGTGTGGAGGTACATGACATTTCCAGCTTGTCAAAAAACATGTGACTAAATCAAATAAATGACGTCAAAGTAGAAATTAATAATCTTTTCCACTCACAATGGAAAGTTGCCTCTTCACCTATACATGCTGACAATGTCTCTCTCTCTGTGTATATGTGGATTTGGGATCAGTAAGATACTTAATGCTTTTAAATCGGTAACTAATTGCATTTGAAAATACATTTTTAATTGTAATAATATTTTTTCAGTACCCTTGATGAGCATAAGAGAGCATTAAAAAACATTAAAAATCTTACTGATCGTGAATTGGCTTTATGTGTGCTGTATGTTTCAACTAACGCTGGACTTGATTTTTGATGAAAAAATACAGTAAAATCTTTAATATTGTAAAATAGTATTGCAATTTAAACTATCAGTTTTCTGCTTTAATATACTTTTAAAATATAATTTATTTCTGTGATCAAAGCTGGGTTTTCAGCATTACTCCAGTCTTCAGTGTCACATGATCCTTCAGAAATCATTCTAATATGCTGATTTATTATCAATGTTGGTAACATTTGTACTGCTTGATGAATGAAAACATTAAAAAGAACAGCATTTATTCAAAATAGAAAGCTTTTGTAACACACTACAGCTCAAAAGTTTGGGGTCAGTGTTTTATTTATTTATTTTGAAAGAAATAAATGCTTTTGTTCAGCAAGGATGTGTTAATTTAATAAAAAGTGATTAGAAATATTTTCTAATAATACACGTCTTTACTATTTTAAACAAATGCTATTCTTGTTAAGTTTTTATTCTTCAAAGAATCCTGAAAAAAAAAAAAAAAGTTTTACAGGTTCCAAAAAAAACCTAAAACGTATTAAACATTGATAATAAATCAGCATATTATAATGAATTCTGAAGGATCGTGCGATCCTTTTCAATTTCAACTGGAATAATGTTTTAATATTTGTTCAATACCCTTGATGAGAGAGACCTCTTTAAAAAAACATTAAAAATCTTACTGATCCTAACATTTTAAATGGCACACATGCTGTAGGTTTTAACTTACAGTGGATGTATGTATAATTTAATGTTCACCAAAGCTCAACTTGTTTGTTGAAAAATACAGTAAAATCAGTAATATTGTAAAATATTATTACAATTTAAAATAGCATATTTCTATGTGAATATATGTTAAAACGTAATTCATTCCTGTGATGTAAAGCTGAATTTTCAGCATCATTACTCCAGTCTTCAGTGTCACATGATCCTTCAGAAATCAATCTATGCTGATTTGCTGCTCAAGAAACATTTCGGATTATTATCATGGTTGAAAACAGTTGTGCTGTTTTATATATTTGTTAAAACATAATACAAATACAAGTATTTTTGATTAATAGAAACTTCAAAAGAACAGCTTTTATTTGAAGTATACTGTTTTTATTAATTTTATGCATCCTCGCTGAATAAATGTATATTTATTGCTTAAATCTTACTAACTCCAAACTTTTGTATAGTCTAAAACAAGCATGTTTATATGTATTCACTTCAGTATAGTTCTTTCTGTCAGGTTAACATTGCCTTATTTTTTTTAAAGTAATAAATGTTTTTATTATTTTCTGAAAAACACACGAGAGGAATAAACCCGACTGATGAAAAGGCTAACAGTGCTGAACTTCCTCATAAACCTGCTGTTGACGTCTGGTGTGAAGCAGATTTATAAGCACATTCCCAAAAGTTTTGTGTTGGTTTGCAGAATTTCCTGTAAGGATCTGAAAAGTATGCTGTGCCAGGTCAACTACAGAGTTCCCAATATGAGGTTCTTACGAGAGAAACTTCCGGTAACAAACCCACTTCTGCATACACAGTTTCTCATATTACTGCAGAATTAATAGCTTATTGTGTAGAGTCTGTTTATTATACTACATGGTTTATTACACTGTTAACTGCAGTTACATTACACTGGATATTCTGTAGTTGTTTTGTCTGTGTATTAACCAGGGTTCGTACATGGAGCTTAAAGTACATGACTTTTTAAAATTCAAGCGATTCACTAGCAAAAGCCAGATCAAATTAAAAAAGCCATTCAGTTTTTCGAAACTCTGAATCATGTAAACAAATAAGTTGATTGAAATTGTTTCGAAGCACTCCAATCGTACCTTGTATCGCAACTCATTTGTTTTAGATTGGGACTTCAAATCATGCATCTCGAATCATTTCATTTAAAGCAGGACTTTGGAGTGAGTTAGCAAATCATTTGATTCAGGTCGGGACTTCAAATCATGTATCGCAAACCATTTGATTCAGATCGGGACTTCAAATCATGTATCGCAAATCATCTGATTCAGATCAGGACTTCAAACCATTTGATTCAGATCAGGACTTCAAATCACGTATAGCGAATCGTCTGATTCAGATCAGGACTTCAAATCATGTATCACAAACCAATTGATTCAGATCAGGACTTCAAATCATGTATCACAAACCATTTGATTCAGATCAGGACTTCAAATCATGTATCGCAAACCATTTGATTCAGATCAGGACTTCAAATCATGTATCACAAATCATCTGATTCAGATCAGGACTTCAAATCACGTATAGCGAATCGTCTGATTCAGATCAGGACTTCAAACCATTTGATTCAGATCAGGACTTCAAATCACGTATAGCGAATCGTCTGATTCAGATCAGGACTTCAAATCATGTATCACAAACCAATTGATTCAGATCAGGACTTCAAATCATGTATCACAAACCATTTGATTCAGATCAGGACTTCAAATCATGTATCGCAAACCATTTGATTCAGATCAGGACTTCAAATCATGTATCACAAACCAATTGATTCAGATCAGGACTTCAAATCATGTATCACAAACCATTTGATTCAGATCAGGACTTCAAATCATGTATCACAAATCATCTGATTCAGATCAGGACTTCAAATCATGTATCACAAATCATCTGATTCAGATCAGGACTTCAAATCATGTATCACAAATCATCTGATTCAGATCAGGACTTCAAATCATGTATCGCAAATCATCTGATTCAGATCAGGACTTCAAACCATTTGATTCAGATCAGGACTTCAAATCATGTATAGCGAATCGTCTGATTCAGATCAGGACTTCAAATCATGTATCACAAACCAATTGATTTCAGATCAGGACTTCAAATCATGTATCACAAATCATCTGATTCAGATCAGGACTTCAAATCATGTATAGCGAATCGTCTGATTCAGATCAGGACTTCAAATCATGTATCACAAACCAATTGATTCAGATCAGGACTTCAAATCATGTATCACAAACCATTTGATTCAGATCAGGACTTCAAATCATGTATCACAAACCATTTGATTCAGATCAGGACTTCAAATCATGTATAGCGAATCGTCTGATTCAGATCAGGACTTCAAATCATGTATCACAAACCAATTGATTCAGATCAGGACTTCAAATCATGTATCACAAATCATCTGATTCAGATCAGGACTTCAAATCATGTATCACAAACCATTTGATTCAGATCAGGACTTCAAATCATGTATCACAAACCATTTGATTCAGATCAGGACTTCAAATCATGTATCACAAATCATCTGATTCAGATCAGGACTTCAAATCATGTATCACAAATCATCTGATTCAGATCAGGACTTCAAATCATGTATCACAAATCATCTGAATCAGATCAGGACTTCAAATCATGTATCGCAAATCATCTGATTCAGATCAGGACTTCAAATCATGTATCGCAAATCATCTGATTCAGATCAGGACTTCAAATCATGTATCACAAATCATCTGATTCAGATCAGGACTTCAAACCATTTGATTCAGATCAGGACTTCAAATAATGTATAGCGAATCGTCTGATTCAGATCAGGACTTCAAATCATGTATCACAAACCATTTGATTCAGATCAGGACTTCAAATCATGTATCACAAAGCATTTGATTCAGATCAGGACTTCAAATCATGTATAGCGAATCGTCTGATTCAGATCAGGACTTCAAATCATGTATCACAAACCAATTGATTCAGATCAGGACTTCAAATCATGTATCACAAACCATTTGATTCAGATCAGGACTTCAAATCATGTATCACAAATCATCTGATTCAGATCAGGACTTCAAATCATCTGATTCAGATCAGGACTTCAAATCATGTATCACAAATCATCTGAATCAGATCAGGACTTCAAATCATGTATCGCAAATCATCTGATTCAGATCAGGACTTCAAACCATTTGATTCAGATCAGGACTTCAAATCATGTATAGCGAATCGTCTGATTCAGATCAGGACTTCAAATCATGTATCACAAACCATTTGATTCAGATCAGGACTTCAAATCATGTATAGCGAATCGTCTGATTCAGATCAGGACTTCAAATCATGTATCACAAACCATTTGATTCAGATCAGGACTTCAAATCATGTATTGCAAATCATCTGATTCAGATCAGGACTTCAAATCATGTATCACAAATCATCTGATTCAGATCAGGACTTCAAATCATGTATAACGAATCATCTGATTCAGATCAGGACTTCAAATCATGTATCACAAACCATTTGATTCAGATCAGGACTTCAAATCATGTATCGCAAATCATCTGATTCAGATCAGGACTTCAAATCATGTATTGCAAATCATCTGATTCAGATCAGGACTTCAAATCATGTATCACAAATCATCTGATTCAGATCAGGACTTCAAATCATGTATAACGAATCATCTGATTCAGATCAGGACTTCAAATCATGTATCACAAACCATTTGATTCAGATCAGGACTTCAAATCATGTATCGCAAATCATCTGATTCAGATCAGGACTTCAAATCATGTATCGCAAATCATCTGATTCAGATCAGGACTTCAAATCATGTATAACGAATCATCTAATTCAGATCAGGACTTCAAATCATGTATCGCAAATCATTTGATTCAGATCGGAACTTCTGTGTGGTTTCGCCAGTCATTTGATTCAGATCGGAATGGGTCGGACTCATTTCTCAAATTGAATGATTCAGATCAAATGATTTGATCCAATCTGAAATTATGGTTTACAAATCAATACTTGGATCAGGACTTTGGAGCGTGGACCGCAAATTATTTGATTCAGATCGGGACTTTGGTGTGGGCTCACAAATCATTTGAATCAGTTCCGGACTTCGGAACACGTATCGTGACAAATTTGATTTAGATAGGAAAGGGTTTGTGAATCATTTCTCGAATTAAATTTGTGAAGTTCTGATCTGAAATTATGGTTCACAAATAACTATTCCGATCAGGACTCCAAAGCATGGACTGGAAATTATTTGATTCAGATCAAGACTTCGGTGTGGGTTCGCGACTCATTTGATTCAGTTCCAGACTTCAGAGTGGATTTGCAAAAACAAAACGAAGAAAGAAAGAACGTATACACAAATCCCTTAAGAAAATCAGATGTGGCTTATTTTTCCATTTTGTTTTATTAGCATCTTTTTATTTAAATATATATATATATATATATATATATATAATTTTTTTTTTTTGGAAGAGACAAAATTGTTTAAGTAAGATCTAAATCTAAAAAGCAGTGCTTGAAAAGCCCTTGAAAGTTCTAGAATTTAATTTTACAGTATCTGTACTAACCCTGATTAACAGTACATTAGTAATTTCAGGAAAAGTGTATCATACTACTTTTTCTGTTGTAAATGTATTATTAATTGTATTTTTTAATGTATTATCTCTGTTAGGATGGAGAGCTGAGGAATGGAGATGTATCATATAGTCATTTCGCACAGTTGTACCGCAGCCTGATGTTTGACGCACAGAAATCAGTAAGTTACACATCCATTTTGTGTGTGTTATTTATATTTTGGTGGAGCAGGGCAAGAGGTGAAGCCCTCCTCAGAGCCACTTAAACCCCATCAGTCGTCCCCGTTTGCCCCGCTTCTCAAATGGCCTTCACGTCAATACTCGCCCTTTTAAAAAGCCGCAAGATCCATCGGCTAAAAGCCATTAGCCCACACTCAAGCGCACACACAGACGTGGCACTGATGACCCCTGCACTTAAAGCGCTCTGTGTGTGTGTGTGTGTGTGTGTGTGTGTGTGTGTGTGTGTGTGTGTGTGTTTGTTTCCCTTTGTAGATTGAATCACTTGTGGATGTTTGATATCTCATCAGTTCATTAGTGTCTATATATGGTTGGGGTTTAGAGCTCCAGGCCTGTAGTGGTTGTGAAATGTGTGTATTTACAGTACATCAGGTATTAATTGTATTACTCACATAATCAGCGTTTGTTCTGTTGTTTTTGTAGATGGAGATTCAACTGCTGCAGAGGTATTCACTTCATTCATTCACTTTATCTTACTTTCTCAAGCTTGAAGTATTTTCAGATCACATAAAGCATTTACAACTCATTAAACATTCATAATATGATTAATTTAGACATAAACAGAATGGGATACACAATGTAGAGTTGATTAAATTCATTGGGATTTCTTGGAAGCTTTATGGATGTTTCTATCAAGCAATTCTGAGGGAAAACTATTTAATTCATCTGACATCTCAGAACATCTCTTGGGTTTGCGTACATGATGCTGTAACACTGATCTGTGCTTTTCTTACAGGCTTATTGAGAGACCTGAGCTGAAGATCTCACTGGAGGACTTCCAGAACTTCATGATTGAACATCAGAAGGTTAGATATTTAAGTTGGCTTCTTCTTCTTAGACTAAATTTCTGAACGCTACTCATCCTAGAACTTTCAAGCTAGAACCACCAAACCCAGCCCAGCTCTTCAGACTGATCATACTTGGTGTACTATATCTTTTCAGACTTATCTGACTTATAGTTTTCATAAAATTGAAGATTAAAATTCATCAAAATCCGATAGACTTACATTGACAGAATGTTCAAATGAGCCAACACTATTCAAACTCCAACTGTCAAAATTCAAATTTAAACTGCCAGAATCCCTTGAGACCAGAGCCATATAAAAAGAGAGTTGCGACACGCTTTGATCTCGCCGCCGCACGGTCACGTGGTTCATAGAGCTCTCAATAGTTCCAAACAGCTCCGCGCTGTCAATGTGTTTGAATGGAGTTAAATAGGATAGACAGCAGTTTTACTATATTTGCAGCAATTTCGAGTAATTATTAACACATAATGTGCATTGATTGTGTATTGATAACTTCTCTGAATACGCTTTACAATCGCATTTTATTCTGGGGAGTGATAAAGAGACATAATTAATATGTTCTCATACTCTTTGGCAGTCAAATGTGACCAAACACCTTAAGTGTAACTTTTATTCAATTAAATAACTGTAATATATATAGTTAAGTTCTATTTAGTAAATATTTTGAGGAGGTTTTTTTGTACTTAATATGTGCAATAATGATCCTGACCATTTAAAAGATAACATTTTCTAATATAGCATTTATATTACAGTTAGTGTAATATTTAAGGTTAAATACATCTGCATGTGTATTTGGACATGATCAAACACTCTTTTTTTATACAGTATGTTTCGATTTAACGATTTAATGTTAAATAAATAAAAAAGTAATTTACTCTTGTTTTATGATATTCAAATATACAACATAAGTGAATATTATAAAAGGCAAGCAAAAATGGCATTTAACATAATAGAAAAGATGAAAATAATGTTTAAAAAAACACAAGGCAACGAATTGCATTCAGCATACATTTTTATCGTGTTTCTTGAATGCAGTCTTTACTGAAACTTATTCAACCTCCTACAGTGAGAGAAAGATTGCAGAAATACTAAAAACATAAAAATATGACTACTAGTATCTGGTTATGGTCGCTATTACGGTGTTTCTCACGTTATCCAGCTGCATTTACAGTTTAACTGTTTATTTTTTAACGATAAACATTAACTATAACACGCTTCATAAAACACCACTATTGGCCAGTTTTTCGAGAGGTCAACTGATGCGTTAAAATGTAAAGAAATGCAGTAATTTCTTCAATATACTTGCGACTGTGCTTGAGAAGCGCCGAAATGAATGGGCTTCAATGGAGGAGCTATAGGCTCTATGCACGCGTACTTCCGCGTTTGACGCAAGGCTGCTATTCCGTTTCCGGTTGGAGAGGTTTGAAGCGGAGAAAAACGCGATTATGGCAGAGTCGACGAATTTTACTCGGTGTTTGCAAGAGTTGCCCAAATGTACAATCACTGATGTGCAGTACAACGCCACAGAGCAAACTTGAGAAAGGTTTCAAGTTTTATGTGTCTTCGTATCTGTGCAATTATGAAGGTAAATTCGGCTAACCTGAACCGCCTGAACTGAACTGCTATTATTTTTTTACGATTCGTCCAGCAGCAGGCGTGTTTGTAATTTTGTCTGAAAGTGTCAGGTAAAATCAGGGCCACAAATGAGATCTCAGTGAACGCTCACTGCTACCGCTCTATGAGGAAAGCAGAGACTCCACACCAACTGAGAGTAGAGTAGCTTAAAAGTGACGTTCAAAGTTCTGTTGGACATGTTCAGTCCAGTTCAGTTTTTACTTTTCTAACGTTACCACTGTTCAGCTTGGATAACCACAGCTGTTATCTTAGCTAGTATGGATGATTATTGTACAAAATAATAAGAATAAAAAATGTAATGCAGTTCTACGACAGATGAATAGCACTGCATTATCACTGCTAATTATAGCTGAAACAGTGGTAATGGAGATACAAGGCGGCAAAGTTGGTTTTATAATCACACATTCTTTAGGAAACGCGTGGAAACTTAGAAAAGTGTTAAATTTAGCAGATGCTGTACACTGCGGCACACAGCAGTGGTGGCTAGAGGGGCTGTCCTCCCGTCTTTGAAAAGATACTTTCATACGTTTAGATGTCATTTTATATGTTTATTTAATATAATAAAGCAAATAAGCATCAACAATATGAGTGGAGTCTGTTTTTGTGACTAACGTTACCGTAGTATAGAAGACAATACAAGTTATTAGAAAAAATAGTACACAACACTCTACAATCGCGCCGGAACGGAAGTAATCCAGCATCCTTATATTCCACCGGAAGTACGTCATTCACCGCCGTGCATACAGCCTATTGGTTGTTTGGAACTATTGACCGCTCCATGACACGCTTTACTTCCGCATTCCTCAGTTCCTATGGAAGCCTAGCCTGGGTGTCCCCATACTGCCTTGCGCAGCGCGATTTTATTCACGCTTCTAGTCAGTCTGGAAACCATGGACCTAATTTTCACCTAAGATAGGGAACCAATCACAGAACGGGGAGGGAGCAGCAAGACGATGACGCCTTCTATGCGACTCACCGAAGCAGTTTGTTACTATGGATCCAGCACGGCAGCAGCCGCGGTTATCTTTCGTGTCTACACCGGACGCGAGCGGCGTGACCCGACGCGACAAATGACATTAGAACCTATTAGGGGCCGTTCACATGAAGCGTCTTTTGCGCGCGCAAGTATTTCAAATGGAGACGCGCGGCTTGCGCGCGCATTTTGGAAGCGACGCGGTCGCGACGCGCACGCGGTGCGACGCGCTCGTTTTTTCCGGGCGCGTCCGCACCGCATCGAGATAAAAACATCTCAACTTTTCAGAATGTCGCAAGCGCACCGCAGCTTGGAGCTAGAGCGCAGCTGATGGTTGCTTAGAAACGGCAGACGCTTCCGGAGCGCAAGCGCCTGAGCGCTTTGTTGACAAGGAAGAAAGCGGCGCGCCTAGCGTTTTCCACGCGTTTTTAGGCGCGACATGTGAACGGCCCCTTAGGCGTTCGCTCTACATACGTCATCCAGTATAATTGAAACGATTGGCTATGAGCTACGCACAGGCGCATTTGATAGACATTCGTATCGCCCAATAAACGGCTCTTGGCATTCGTAAACCACGCCTCAAATACGAGAAAATGAACATGTGGTTCCCAGACCACGAATCATGACGAAGTCATAACGTGGTCTGGTGATAGCCAGGCTAATGGAAGCCTATGGGAGTGTCGCAACTCTCTTTTTATATGGCTCTGCTTGAGACTAAATAAAGCTTCCCTTCAGTGTACTATTTCTAATCCATTCAAACTTCCATTCTATCTAATATTTCTAATCTATTTAACTAACCCATAGATGTATATACGTCGATACCCCATTGGACCGCTCCAAGCATGTAGATGCGTCCGCCATATTGGAACGGTCCACTTGACGTCATTCACCGTACTGTAGGTTTGCAGACCAACAGCTGTGCAGGACTGTGGCATTTCGAATATTCAGTGATTACTGTGGTCAAGTACATAGATCTATGGGTGAATGACGTCAAGTGGACCGCTGCAAAATGGCGGACGGCTTACGTATAACACCCCATAGAAACAGTCGCTAATGAGGCATCTACGTATATATATATCTATGATTTAGTCTAGCAACTACAATCATGCTAGTAACTTGTTAATCATGCTAGAAACATGCTACCCTGGTGAAAAAAACGGCTAAAACCAGCCTAGGCTGGTTGGCTGCTTTTAGCTGGTCATAGCTGGGCGGCAGGCTGGTTTTAGAGGGGTTTTGGCCACTTTTCCAGGCTGGTCTTAGCTGGTCAGACTGGGAAACCACCAGCTAAAACCAGCTACTTCCAGCTTAAACCAGCTAAAACCAGCCAACCAGCCTAGGCTGGTTTTCGCAGTTTTTTTTTCAGCAGGGTAGTAACTTGTCAGTCATGTTAATGTCATGCTAATCATGCTAGAAATGTTAACAACTTGTTAATCATGTTAGCAACTTGCTAGTCAGCCTAGAAACGTGCTAGCAACTTGTTAATCATGCTAGAAACACATTGAAAACATGCTAGCAACTTGCTAATCATATTTAAAAACATGCTATCAGCTTACTAATCATGATGGAAACATGTTAAAAACGTGCTAGCAACTTGATGATAATGTTAGAAACATGTTAAAGGTTGTATCAGCGATTTCTAGCCTAAAACATAGTGTCAATTTCAGCTGACCTTTCTTCACGATCCGCTCGCTGCTTGCCCCATAAATTGTCTGTGAAAAAACCGCGTCTCTCTGGTCAGCCTAGGGTCCGAGATATACCAACCTTTCCACAGATAAACAAACAGTGTTCCAACCAATCAGCGTCAGGGGTTTGGTGTTGTGGACTTTCCTACTGGTGCAGGGATGTGAGGGAGGCGGAGCGAAAGTCCACAACACCAAACCCCTGATGCTGATTGGTTGGAACACTGTTTGTTTATCTGTGGAAAGGTTGGTAGTGCCGATTGTTTTTTTGGCATATCTCGGACCCTAGGCTGACCAGAGAGACGCGGTTTTTTCACAGACAATTTATGGGGCAGGCAGCGAACGGATCGTGAAGAAAGCTCAGCTGAATTTGACACTTTGTTTCAGGCTAGAAATCGCTGATACAACCTTTAATCATGCTAACAACATGCTAGTAGCTTGTTAATCATGCTAGATGCATGCTAGTTGTCAGCCATGTAAATAATGTGCTAATCATACTAGAAACGTTAGCAACTTGTTAATCATGTTAGAAACATGCTAGCAACTTGTTAATTATGCTGGAAACATGATAGAAACGTATTAATCATGTTAAAAACGTGCTAACAACTTGTTAGTCAGGCTAGAAACATGTTAGCAACTTGTTAGTCAGCCTAGAAACATGCTAGCAACTTTCTAATCATGTTTGAAACATGCTATCAGCTTACTAATCATGACGGAAACATGTTAAAAATGTGCTAGCAATTTGTTAATCATGTTAGATACGTGCTAGCAACTTTCTAGTCAGCCTAGAAACATGCTAGCAACTTGTTAATAATGCTGGAAACATGTTAGAAACTTGTTAATCATGTTAAAATCATGCTAACAACTTGTTAGTCAGCCTAGAAACATGTTAGCAACTTGTTAATCATGCTAGAAGCATGTTAGCAACTTGTTAGTCAGGCTAGAAACATGTTAGCAACTTGTTAATCATGCTAAAAACATGCAAGCAACTTGTTAACCATGCTAGAAACATGCTAACAACTTGTTAGTCAGCTTAGAAACATGCTAGCAAATTGTTAATCATGCTAGAAACATGTTGGAAACATGCTAGCAACTAGTTATGTTTGAAACATGCTATCAGCTTACTAATCATGAAGGAAATTTAAAGTTGTCCAAATTAAGTTCTTAGCAATGCATATTACTAATCAAAAGTGAATTTTTGATATTTATGGTAGGAAATTTACAAAATATCTTAATGGAACATGATCTTTACTTAATATGCTAATGATTTTTGCCCATACAATGTATTTTTGGCTATTGCTACCCGTGCTCCTATGTCACACATGTTGTTGTGTTTGTGTCTTCAGGAGCTCTGGGCTACAGACAACAACAAGGTGCAGGAGTTCATGTTCCACTACCTGAAGGATCCTCTACGAGAGATCGAGCAGCCATACTTTCATCAAGACGAGGTGAGACTTACATACCCATAAAGTTGCTAGAGCATTCTGGGTAGACATTTAAGTTCTCTGGGAATGAAACCCATAACTGTGCAGTTGCAAGCACCACGCATTACCCACATGACCACTTCCTGCTGTACGGCAGTGCTGTGTGACCTCAGATCTTTGTTTGATATGCATAATCCGCCTCTTTCTGACCTTAATTAGTTGCTTTGAATCGGTTTAACAGAACTAATTAAATGAGGTATATGCATTGAGCGTACATGAAGATGTAGCTTATATTTATTATATCGTGTTCATATTGAAACATTCATTTTATATACATTTTTAATTTGTTGAAAAAGACCAGAAACATGCACCTCCATGTCTTATTTAGTAGTCTAAATAAACTTGTTAAACTTTGCGTTAGTGTTGTCACGGTACCAAAATTTCAGTATTCGGTACCAATACCACTGAAAATCCACGGTTCTCGGTACCAATTTCGGTACCAAAGCAAAACACAACATTAATTAATTGAGCAACACACTATTTTTTATTAATAAAGTTAAGCAAAAATAAAATGTACAAAAAAAACTTTGTAAAAAAAATTCTTTATACTTATGTAAAATGTTGTTAGTTTTTCCACAGGTTAAAAAAGTATTTCAAGGATTGTAAACATTTTAGTAGTTAAATAACATCTAAATAAATTACAGGCATAAAAAATGTAAACAAGCTTCACCCAAAACTTTTTGTCATATTTCTGCTGCTGCGGAAAAACATCTGCAACTGTTGTCTGTTTTAGAGTTCGCTGGGGTCTTTCATGATCTTCTGCAACTGTAAAAAGAAAAAATAATATACTTAAGTAAAGCAGTGTGCTAAGTCTGACCAGATGTGACATTAGATCATTGACACCAGCAAAAATATGAATTTTCAGTAAACAACAAACCTCAGCTTACACATATATTAAGACCAGTGTCTATCACAGATGAAAACTGCACTATTCAAAACACTTTACAATTTTCATTAGTTAGATAGCATTGCCTAACAATAAACAGTAGTTACATGGCAATTATTCTTCGTGAGGTTAGGCTAATTTCAACATTTACTAATGCATAAAATCATGTTAATCTGTTAAACATGAACAAACATGAATGATCATGTGTTTGTATTAAATAACATTCACAAACATGAATTAATGTTGTAAAAATATATTCTTTACTTACTTTAAGATTATGTTAGAATATGATGCATGAATTTGATGTTATTGTAAAGTATTACCAAACTAAACGGGGAATAAAACGTGCTTTATTTGATTGTACTTTTATTCAATCCAAACTGCATTCATATTTATTATTAATAAGCTTTTTAAACCTGCTAGAGTTATCCAGCCAAGAACGTTTTCTGACAGACTGATATTAAGGACATAAATTAACTTCACATTTGTACATTCTCTAACACACATATTTTGGATACACGGGTCATTTGTGTGTAAAAAATAGTAATGTCCTTATTTTTTTATTACTCTAACAAAAGTTATAGGAGCGTTGTTTCAAATTCATTAAAGCCCAGCATATTAGCGTTAGCCGCGCTTATGCTAACGATTCACTACACAAACGGTGATGTTTATTTCAGTCTGACATTCAAATTAAAATACGCAACAATGCTCTAAATATGAAATTAAAATGAAACTTACCTTACTTGAAATCTTTTATTTGATCCTGGAGTCGGTCTTTGAGGTGTTTTAAGTTTGATGTGTTTCCTCCTTTCGAGAGAACCTAGACGACATCTTTTGCAAATAGTTTTTTGATGATCTATGATGTTCGCCTTGTTCAGCCGCAAATGATCCAAACTATTTGGAGCAAGCCTGGCTCTTCTTTGTAAACAAGTGGAGTCAGAGCCGCGGCATCAGCAGCAGCGCAGGTGTTTTAATAAAGAGAGCGCAACTGCGCAGCGCGCACCTTTTCTATAGCGTATCAAGAACCGGGTTGACCGGATAGTCGGTACCACCGGTACTTAAGAAAACCTGGTACCGTAACGTTTTATTTTTTTTAGTACCGACTTGGTACCGAAGTACCGGGACTTTTGACAACACTACTTTGCGTTTAGTTCTAAGCCATTTTTAGGGTTGAACAGACTGCTTGCTCATGCTTACTTGCTGTTTTTAACATAAACATGTTCTGTGTCTTGCATTTCTCAGTTCCTCACGTATCTGTTCTCTAAAGAGAACACTATCTGGGACTCGCAACTCGATCAGGTGAGGCCAGAGGACATGAACAACCCCCTGTCCCACTACTGGATCTCCTCGTCCCACAACACGTGAGTAGAGGTGTTACCAGTCCCCCCTCTAAACTGCACACTGAAAAGAAAAACAAAGAAAGGATTTTCAGTATTTTGTATTAGATTCAGTTACACAGTGCTGTTATGCAATTAATTCTCCCTCAGAGAACCAAAATTTTAGATGGCTGGGACATTTTTGGTTTGGTGATGGGTAAAGGGTTAGTTGGTTAATTAGAATATAAAACCTTTTGGTTCTTTAAGGGTGATTAATTTTGTGATGGAGAATAGGTTGGTTGGTTGATTATTTGGTTTGCCAGTTGGTCAGTTAAAGTATAAAATGGATCACCCTTAAAGAAACAAAATGTTTGGGAAAGGGTTTGCTGGATGATTGTTTGGTTGTATTGTTATATGATGGAGAAAGTTTTAGTTAGTTGTCTAGTTAGTTATTTTATAAAAAAAAGTATTCCTCTTGAGCCATAATGTTAGATGATGGGAAAGATTTGGCTAGTTAGTTAGTTAGTTACTGAGCTGGAATGTTATATGACGGAGAAAGTTTTGGTTAGTTGTCTAGTTAGTTAGTTATTTTATAAAAAAAAGTATTCCTCTTGAGCCATAATGTTAGATGATGGGAAAGATTTGGCTAGTTGGCTAGTTAGTTAGTTAGTTACTGAGCTGGAATGTTATATGACGGAGAAAGTTTTAGTTAGTTACTTATTTTATAAAAAAGTATTCCTCTTGAGCCATAATGTTAGATGATGGGAAAGATTTGGCTAGTTGGCTAGTTAGTTAGTTACTGAGCTGGAATGTTATATGATGGAGAAAGTTTTGGTAGTCTAGTTAGTTAGTTAGTTAGTTAGTTAGTTAGTTAGTTAGTTAGTTAGTTAGTTAGTTAGTTATTTTTAGGGGTGTAACGATATTACAAACCGAACCGAAATATCGCGATACAGCAACCACGATACGTATCGCGAAACTCTCGTGGCGTACCACAGTACTCTCACGCCCCCTGCTGCCCATTGTTGAGGTTGACGTCACTTGTCTCTAACTAATTTAACCAATTTAAACACATCTTTATTTTATCACATTTGATTAAATTGTATTAGTAATGATGAGCTTTTGTTCTAAATTTAGTTCTAAATATTATGTTCTAAAGTTAGTATTTTCCAAGTGCATGTCATGTCATGTGACTTAAGTGAGCGATCACACTCGGTTACTACTCAGGGCTCAACATTAACACTTGTCCGGGACAAGTGGATTTTGTGAAAGGGGATTTTACTTGCCCGACCGGACAAGTAACCTGATTAAAACATCAATTACAAACAATAACTAGCGCAGCAACAACTTTGGTGAGCATAATTCTGATTTTATTACTTAAGATAACTGAAAACGGACAGTATCAAGCTCGTGCAGGCTATCTGACTCACAGAAAATCAACACTAATAGGCTCAACAGCATACACAAAGAAACAAGCATGAACAAACATACTGCGGTAGGAAAGCACCATTACGATTGCAAACGTGAGTGACATTGATTTTATACAACAGTAGTTCAATAAACTAGTAGTTAATATTAACTGACTTACATTTTAGACACATCATTAACCATTTTGGCAAACGAAAATAGTTCTAAGCAACAGCAGAACCTCTGTGAATCTCCGAGCAGCACAGCGGTGTTTCAGTACTGAATGATTAAGCATTTTTTTTAATGAATGGAGTCAGTGAAGGAACTGGTTGAATCCATCTATGGTTGAATCCGTGACTCGCTCATTAAGACAGTGACTACTGCCACCTATTGGTGGTTCGATTTTATATTTAAAGGTATTGCATTTTTCCAACATTTTAGATTTATGTTTAAAAAAATTATAACATTAATCTTATTACATTATTTATCTATTTGCAATTTTACTGTGTAAATGCATTTTTTGGAACCTCTCATCTTCATTAAACAGTCTAAGTAAATACAGTTAAATGTCAATTTCATTGCAGGCCCGGTTTTTCCTGTGCAATGGAAAGATGGAGTTTGTTGATACTGATTTAATTTGTGCAACCATACAGAGTCTAATTATTCTAATTTGATGTATTGATAAAATGTAAGAATTTGATGTGAATGATGACACATACAGTTAGTAAGGTTAGCAAAATAAAGTTAAAAAGTGTCCTAGAAATCAATTTAAGGCAAATATCACAAATATTCAGATTGAAGACCTTATAGAGTAGTGATGAGACTATTGCTTCAGAATGGATTAATTTACAGCAAAAAAGGCATTTTTTTGCCCCGGACAAGTAAATTTTTCACTCGGACAAGTGAATGTCTAATTTTCACTAACTTACTCAGGTATCCTGACTGTACTAAAATGGGTTGGCAAAGTTAATAAAGAAAAAGTTTAGTTGTTCTTGTTATTAAGTGAATCTATGGTTCCTTAGCATTGCTGTTAAGATGACATCAACCCTAACCCCACAGCAAACAGAAACCGAACCGAACCGAACCGTGGCTCCAAAACCGTGAACCGAACCGAATCGTGCCTTTGGTGTATCGTTACACCCCTAGTTATTTTATAAAAAAAAGTATTCCTCTTGAGCCATAATGTTAGATGATGGGAAAGATTTGGCTAGTTGGCTAGTTAGTTAGTTAGTTAGTTACTGAGCTGGAATGTTATATGACGGAGAAAGTTTTGGTTAGTTAGTTAGTTAGTTAGTTAGTTAGTTAGTTAGTTAGTTATTTTATTAAAAAGTATTCCTCTTGAGCCATAATGTTAGATGATGGGAAAGATTTGGCTAGTTAGTTAGTTAGTTAGTTAGTTACTAAGCTGGAATGTTATATGACGGAGAAAGTTTTGGTTAGTTGGCTAGTAATATAGTAAGTTGGGCAGTTAGTTATGGTATAAAATAAATCTCCCTTGAGCCGGAATGTTATATTGTGGGGAAAGATTTGGTTAGTTGGCTGGTTGGTTAGTAATAGTATAAAATGAATCCCCTTCAAAGAACCAAAATCTTAGATGATGTGAAAAGCTTGCTGGTTGATTAATCAAAAGACTAGATGTTTATTAAAATGTTCTCTCTATGGTTATCAAGTAACTAGTCTAAATAGGTTATCTACAGACAGACAAAGAACAGTAATGTGTGGTCTCTAGACAACTTCCATCCATCTATTTTAGTTGTTAGTTGGTTAGGTAGTTGGTTGGTTAGTTACTGTATAAAGGCAAACCCCCTCAAAGAACCAGAATGTTAGATGATTGGGAATGATGGTTTGGCTTGGTGATGGGTAAAGGGTTGGTTGGTTAGTCAGTTGGTATGCTGGTTAGTTAAAACATAAAATTAACCCTCAAAGAACCAAATGTTTGGTTGGTTGATTATTTGGTTTGCTAGTTGGTCCAGTTAAAGTATAAAATGAATCCCCCTTAAAGAACCAAAATGTTTGTTGAATGGTAAAGTGTTTGTTGGATAATTGGTTGGTTAGTTTGTTTTTTTGTTTGGTGAGTAAATTAATTCTCCCTCAGAGAACCAAAATTTTAGATGGCTGGGACATTTTTGGATTGGTGATGGGTAAAGGGTTAGTTGGTTAATTAGAATATAAAACCTTTTGGTTCTTTAAGGGTAATTAATTTTGTGATGGAGAATAGGTTGGTTGGTTGATTATTTGGTTTGCCGGTTTGCCAGTTCGTCAGTTAGAGTATAAAATGGATCACCCTTAAAGAACCAAAATGTTTGGGAAAGGGTTTGCTGGATGATTGTTTGGTTAAATAATGAATACATTAATTCACCCTCAAAGCTTATTTTAGGCTTATTTAAAGCTTATAGTTATTTAATTGGTGAGTTGGTTAGTTAGTTAGTTAGTTAGTTAGATAGATAGTTAGTTAGTTAGTTAGTTAGTTAGTTGGTTATAGTATAAAATAAATCCCCCTTGAGCCTGAATGTTGTATGATGGGGAACATTTTTGATTAGTTAGTTAATAAGTTGGGTAGTTAGTTATAGTATAATATACTATAATAGTTATAATATAATATAGTATAATAGTTATAGTATGAAAATAATCACCCTTGAGCCATAATGTTAGATTATGGGGAAATATTTGGTTAGTTGGATAGTTAGTTAGTAATTTGGTTGGTTAGTTAGTTAGTTAGTTAGTTAGTTAAATGTAATGTAATTGTTAAATGAATCCCCCTCAAGGAATGATAATTCCATTAGTGATGGGAAGTTCGGATCATTTTACCGACTCAGATCTTTGAGTCTCGTTCAGCAAAATGAACAAATCTTTTTTCGAGTCATTTCGTTTATTTCGTTCATTTTACCAAAATATAATTAAAAAGCTACGTGTTACTTCCATAACACATGTACTGCTTATACAAACGTTGATCACACTACAAACAAGACAAAACTATAATGCTATTAGAAACAGAAAAGATTAATTCATTGTTTACCTGGGTCTTCAGTCTATGATTAACTCCTCACCTCTCTGTACAGGTTTGAGTCATTCTTTCATCACGTGACAGCCTCATAAGCTTAACCTATGCTGCCTGAGCCGGAAAGAGAATTGATTAGTTCATCTCTCGAGTCCTCGAGTTTGAGTCATTCATTCATTCATAGTTGCGCAATCGCGCATGCGCGACTGAACGAATCACTCCCCGAGACGACTCGTTCTTCCCGAGTCACATTAAAGATTCGTTCAAATTGAACGAATCGTTCAAGAACGACCCATCACTAAATTCCATAATGTTAGATGATGGGAAAAGATTTAGTTAGTCAATTAGTAAGTTGGGTAGTTGGTTAGTTATAGTATAAAATGCATGTCTTTGAGCCATAATGTTAGATAATTGGGAAAGATTTGGTTAGTTGGCTTGTTATTTAATTAGTAAGTTAGTTAGTTATAGTGGAAAGTTAGGGTAGTTAGTTATAGTGTAAAATGAATCCCTCTTGAGCCATAATGTTAGATGATGGAAAGGATTTGGTTAGTTGGATAGTTAGTAATTTGGGTAGTTAGTTAGTTAGTTACTTGTAGTATACAACCCCCCTTGAGCCATAATGTTAGATGATGGGGAAAGATTTTGTTAGTTGGATAGTTAGTTACTTGTAGTATAAAATTAATCCCCCTTGAGCCAGAATGTTATAAGATGAGGAAGGTTTTGGTTAGTTGTCTAGTTAGTCAGTTAGTTAGTTAGTTACTTGTAATATAAAATTAATCCCCCTTGAGCCAGAATTTTTTATGATGGGGAAAGTTTTGGTTAGTTAGTTAGTTAGTGTATAAAAAGTATCCATCTTGAGCCATAATGTTAGATGATGGGGAAATATTTGGTTGGTTAGCTAGTTAGTTAATTAGTTATTTAGTTAGTTAGTTACTTGTAGTATAAAATGAATCCCCCTTGAGCTGAATTGTTATATGATGGAGAAAGTTTTGGTTAGTTGGCTAGTTAATTAGTAAGTTGGGCAGTTAGTTATGGTATAAAATGAATCTCCCTTGAGCCGGAATGTTATATTGTGGGGAAAGATTTGGTTAGTTGGCTGGTTGGTTAGAAATAGTATAAAATGAATCCCCTTCAAAGAACCAAAATCTTAGATGATGGGAAAAGCTTGCTGGTTGGTTAGAGTATGAAGTGATTTCTGCCTCAAAGAACTTAAATGTTAGATAATAGGAAAAGGTTTTGAACAGATTTCAAAGAGAAACAATATTCTTCTTAGCATAAAACAGCCCCTGTTAGAACGCACACATCTGTGAGATGCTTTCCACATGATGCACTCCTACATTGTTATTGTGTACAAACATCTTATTCCCAAAAGTCACATATATTTACACACACTAGATCATAAATGTGTTGCCACATGAAAATGAGCTTGTCAAATAGATGTCTGGCTGACTGACACATGCTTTTAGATTTGTGGCCTAAACTAAAGTATAATGTTGAACAAACAGTGCAATATGCAACTTGAACAAAAAGAAGTCATGTGTGCAAGTGCATTGTGTATCTGTCAGTAACCTGTAAATGTGAATAGAAAGCCATGTCTGACATATTAGAAGGGGAGTGCCTGAATCAGAAAAGGGCCGACAAGTGGAAAGATTTCTGTTTTTTTTTTTTAATTATATGACACTTCAGACTGGTAAAGCGTTACTATAGTGTGTTGTTTACTTTCAGTGCATAAATAGATTTTAAATCCTTTTGTGACATTTAAGGTAGGTTTTTGTGTTTTAACCAGTGTAACTCTATTATAAAGCTGTTGAAGACTGACAGAATGGAAAGAATGGTTGAACGTGTTTGTGGCAAATATTTGTGTGGTTTATGAGCTGTAGTAGAGGTGAGAGGTTATTGATGTTTGAGTGTAAGGTGTGTGCCAGTGCTGATGTGTGCTATGGAGTAAGGCAGACAGGCCCTGACGTGTGTGTTTGTATTTTTAGCTATCTGACGGGAGACCAGTTTTCCAGTGAGTCGTCTCTGGAGGCGTACGCTCGCTGTCTGCGGATGGGCTGCAGATGCATTGAGTGTGAGTCTCAACGTAACACTCAGGCAGCCATTATTAATGTTGCACACTGCTGTTAATGAATGCTTGATATGCAAACACATGTAAACATATTTCAGTTTTTAAACTAGAAACATGCTGATGATACAGCTGTTTTGTATTGAATTATTTGTTATAGTGTGATTATAATACAACAGTGTTATTTTTATAAAATGCATATCCTACAGTTTTAGTTCTAGGATAAAACATGTTTTAAATATCAGAATTTTATATTTTTTTATATATATCTGTTTCTTTTGTTAGTTTGTTTGGTTCTTTTGATGTTTGTTTCATGTGTTTTGTTTGTTTATTTTGGTGTGTTTCTTTTTGTTTCAATTGTTTCATGTGTTTGTTTCTTTTTTGTTTGTTTCATGTTTTATTCTTTTGGTTTGTTTCATGTGTTTGTTTATTTTGCTTTGCTTGTTTCAATTGTTTGTTTTGTTTGTTTCTTGTGCCTTCTTTTGGTTTGTTTCATGTGTTTTTTGGTTTATTATTTAAAGTCCTTTCATTTATTTCATGTGTTTGTTTCTTTTTGTTTTGGTTCTTTTGGTTTATTTTATGTGTTTATGTATTTGATTTTAGTTTATTGTGTGTTTGTTTGTTTCTTTTGCTTTGCTTGTTTTAATTGTTTGTTTTGTTTTTATCTTGTGGCTTCTTTTGGTTTGTTTCATGTGTTTTTTGGTTTATTTATTTTTTAAAGTCCTTTTATTTATTTCATGTGTTTGTTTCTTTTTGTTTGTTTCATGTGTTTTATTCTTTTGGTTTGTTTCATGTGTTTATTTTGCTTTGCTTGTTTCAATTGTTTGTTTTGTTTGTTTCTTGTGGCTTCTTTTGGTTTGTTTCATGTGTTTTTTTCTTTTTGTTTGTTTGGTTTGTTTTATGTGTTTATGTATTTGATTCTTGTTTTTTGTGTGTTTGTTTGTTTCTTTTGCTTTGTTTGTTTCCATTGTTTGTTTCTTGGCTTCTGTTTTTTTTTTTCATCTTTTTTATAATATTTAATTTTTTTTAATTTTCATTTGTTTATCTCATGTCTTTTGTTTGTTTGGCTCTTTTGGTTTGTTTAACATTTGTTTTTTTGGTTTGTTTCATTTGTTTTATTTTTGATGTTTCTTAAGTTTTTTGTGTTTTAATGGTTTTGTGTTTGTTTGTGTCTTTTGCTTTGCTTGTTTCAATTGTTTGTTTAGTTTGTTTCTTTTGGCTTTTTGTTTATTTTTAAAATATTGTTTCATTTGTTTATTTCATGTGTTTATCTGTGTTTCACGTGTTTTTCTTTCTTTATGGTTTGTTTCACATGTATGTTTTTTTTGTGTGTGTGTGTGTGTGTGTGTGTGTGTGTGTGTGTGTGTGTGTGTGTGTGTGTTATATGTTTCATTCTTTCTTTATTTGTATCAATTGTTTCGTGTTTGTTTCTTTATGGTTTGTTTTATGGGTTTGGTTTGTTTGTTCCATTTTGTTTTATGTGTCTTTCTTTTCTTTCTCTTTTGGTTTGATTGTTTATTTGTTTAAATTGTTTGGTGTGTTTATTTGTGGTTTGTTTATTGTATTTGTTTCTTTGTTTCAATTGTTTCATTTGTTTGTTTCATGTGTTCATTTATTTTTTTAGTTTCCCTTTGGCCTGTTACAATTGTTTTTCATTTATTTCTTTTGGTTTTTCATGTGTTTTTTTATTGTTTAATTTGTTTATTTCATGTGTTTGTTTGTTTAGTTTCTTTGGTTCTTTTGGTTTGTTTCTTTGGTTTTGCTTGCTTCAATGGTTTGTCTTGTTTCCTTTGGTTTCTTTTGGTTTATTTCATGTGTGTTTTTTATTTATTTTTTTGTTTGTCATTTGTTTATTTCATGTGTTTGTTTCTGTTTTGTTTGTTTCATTAGCTTAGCTTGTTTCATTTTGTTTATTTCATGTTTGTTTTTTAATTTTAGTTCTTTTGGTATTTTCATGTGTTTATGCATTTGATTCTTTTGGTTTGTTTATTGTTTCATTTGTTTATTTCATGTGTTTGTTTCTGTTTTGTTTAGTTCTTTTGCTTTGTTTCTTTTGCTTTGCTTGTTTCAGTGGTTTCTTTCTTTTGGTTTGTTTCATGTGTGTGTTTTGGTTTGTTTATTTTTTTTTATTGTTTCATTTGTTTATTTCATGTGTTTGTTTTTTGTTTTGTTTGTTTGGTTCTTTTGATTTGTTTCTTTTGCTTTGTCTCTTTTCTAGCACTTTAGATACAGTTGCTCCAGTGCGCTTAAAAAAGATTAAGAAAAACAGTGTAACACCGTGGTATAACAATCACACTCGCGCCCTAAAGAGAAAAGCACGAAAAATGGAACGCAGCTGGAGGAAAACAAAACTAGAGGTTTTTCGTACTGCTTGGCGTGAATGTAAATTATCTTACAAAAAAGCATTAAAAACTGCCAGATCGGATTACTTTTAGTCTCCCTTAGAAGAAAACAAACATAACCCTAGGTATTTATTCAATACTGTGGTTAAATTAACTAAAAATATAGCAGCAACAGGTGCATACATTTCCCAACAGCACAGCAGTAATGACTTTATGAAGTACTTTACCTCCAAGATAGACACTATTAGAGATAAAATTGTAACCATACAGCCGCCCGCTACAGTATCGCATCAGATAATGCATTGTAGATCTCCTGAGGAACAATTCCACTCATTCTCTATTATAGGAGAGGAAGAATTGTATAAAATTGTTAAATCATCTAAACCTACAACATGCATGTTAGACCCTATTCCGTCTAAGCTACTAAAGGAGGTACTTCCAGAAGTCATAGATCCTCTTATAAATATTATTAATTCGTCATTATCATTAGGATATGTCCCCAAAACCTTCAAACTGGCTGTTATTAAGCCACTCATTGAAAAATCACAACTTGACCCCACTGAATTAATTAACTACAGACCAATTTCGAATCTCCCTTTTCTGTCAAAGATACTAGAAGATACTTTTGGTTTGTTTCATGTGTGTGTTTTGGTTTGTTTGTTTTTTATAGTTTCATTTGTTTGTTTCATGTGTTTGTTTCTTTATGGTTTGTTTCACTGTTTTTGTTTTTTTTTGTCCTTTGATTTGTCACGTTTGTCTCATTCTCATTTGTTTCTTTCGTTTAATTGTTTCAACTGTTTCGTGTTTGTTTCTTTATGGTTTGTGTCACATTCATTTATTTTGGTTTGTTTGTTTGGTTGTTTCATGTGTCTTTTGGTTTGTTTATTTGTTTTGATTGTTTCGTGTTTGTTTCTTTATGGTTTGTTTCACATATTCATTTCTTTTGCTTTTGTTTGGTTATTTGTTTAAATAGTTTGGTGTGTGTTTTTTGTTTGTTTTAATATATTTGTTTCTTTTGGTTTGTTTATTTCAATTGTTTAATTTGTTTCATGTGTTCCTTTCTTTTGTTTTGTATCGCGTGTTTGGTTTTTCATGTGTGTTAGTTTATCTCCATTTGTTCATTTTTTTAAATGTAGCATACAATAACAGTAAACAAGCAAACAAATAAATATGTATTTTCTTCTTTTATTTATTATAGAAGCTGAATTTGACTACAACTTTCTATTTATTTTTCAGAACTAAAACTATAGTAGTAGACTGATTTGGCAGTGTGTGTCGTGTAAGTGTGTTGTTGTTGTGTGTCTGCCAGCTTGTCATAATATGTGTTTGCCTGTTTTCTGCAGTGGACTGCTGGGACGGTCCTGATGGGATGCCTGTAATCTACCACGGCCACACCCTCACCACCAAGATCAAGTTCAGCGATGTGCTTTACACCATCAAAGAACATGCCTTTGTTACGTCTGAGTGAGTGTAACATCCGCACAGACCAGTTCTGTGTGTTTGTGTGATGGTTTGATATTGTAATCCGTAAAAAAATGAGTGTTATGCAATAATCAAACTGCCATTCCGTTACGTGTGTTTGCACACAGCTATCCCATCATCCTCTCCATCGAGGACCACTGCAGTATCGTCCAGCAGAGAAACATGGCCACCTTCTTTAAGAAAGTCTTTGGAGAGATGCTCCTGACCAAAGCGGTGGACATCTCAGCCGACGGTCTCCCCTCGCCCAATCAGCTCAAGAGGAAGATCCTGATCAAGGTGAGAGCCCATTGGTTACACGACAGGAAGTGCAAGCCATTTTATAGATTTTCTCACATAATCACCTTTGTTTTTGAATGGATGTGTCCAGCACAAGAAGTTAGCTGAGGGAAGTGCATACGAGGAGGTGTCGTCTTCAACGCCCTACTCTGAGAACGACATCAGCAACTCCATCAAGAACGGCATCCTGTACTTGGAGGATCCCATCAACCACGTGAGATCCTCTCCATCTGCTCCCATAGAGATGATAGATCTGCTGGTGGTTTGTTGAGACTCATCATGAGTGCTTGCTGTTGTTGTCCTCACAGGAGTGGTATCCTCACTTCTTCGTTCTGACCAGCAATAAGATCTATTACTCTGAGGAGACGTCAAATAATCAAGGGAACGAGGACGAGGAGGAGCACAGAGAGGTGAGGAAAACACAAGCTCATGCACTGCAGTTTTCAGTCGTCTAATAGTTGTTTAGCTATTTTTAAATAAACGCTTTCAAATAAGTGTTGCTTACTTAAAAAAAAAAAAAAAAAAATCAGTTTCAACTAGATAAAAAAAAAAAGTTTTGAAGTTGGCTTGTGAAAGCTGGACCAGAAAGTTTAAAAGTGTAAACAAGTTTCACAAGTTTAAAATTAAGTCTGAAAAAGTTTGAAGTGGTTTTAAAAGCTTAATACAGATAGATAGATAGATAGATAGATAGACTTTTGCTGCGTCCCAATTCACATACTATCCGTCCTAAACAGTATTCGAAAATAGAATTAGTATGTCCCAAATCGTAGTATGTTTAAAAAAGTATTCCAGAGATTCCCGGATTCGGAATTCGAAGTGCGGATCAGTGCACACCCACAAGGCATTGCGCGATGAACGAGGATTCGATTAGAACTACAAACACGCATAAAAAGTGTTAAAAAACTACAAACATGGCGTATATGCACGACCAACGGACAGGTAGAGAAAGGGGTTTGAGTGATAAATAATCAGTCTGTAACCTGATAAAAAATATTTTATTAGTGTTATCCGCGTTATATTTCATGTGCAGCAACATTATGAACTTTTATAATGATAGGTTTGGTCATTAACGTTTAAATGCATAATTAAGCAAACACAAGAGCAGAGTTCTCGGCATGAAAGACTCGTGAAAGAACGTGCCTCTTCATTTCTCTCTAATACGGTAGGAAATTTAATTAAATGAAATGTAGATGATGTTAACTGTGATGATTGACAGGGCAGTTTAAACAGTGACAGGATTCAGGTAACTAAGCAACAGAGCGTCCCTTAAAGAAGCAGTTATGATGAAGTAGTATGTCCCAAAGCTTGCCTACTATTCTGCTACACACTCAAAAGTATGTACTTTTTTTCTTTACAAAAAGAGTACATAGTTTTAGTGCATAGTATATGTAGGCGCATTGGGACGCAGCAAGTGTTTCTAGCAAAACATGTTACTTGCATGTTGTTAGCATGATTAGCATGTTGTTAGCACGTTTCTAGCATGATTAGCATGTCACTAGCATGCTGTTAGCATGCTTAGCAAATTACTAGCATGATTAATAGGTTTCTAGCATGTTACTAACATGATTAGCAAGCTATTAGCATATTGTTAACATGATTAGCAAGCTATTAGCATGTTGTTAGCATGATTAGCAAGTTACTAGCATGTTACTAACATGATTAGCACATTTCAAGCATGACTAGCATGTTGTTAGCACGGTTCTATCGTGATTAACGTTACTAGCATGTTGTTAGCATGATTAGCAAGTTACTAGCATGTTGTTAGCACATTTCTAGCTAATGTATGTTACTGTCATGTTGATGGCATGTTTTAGCATGATTAGCATTTCACTACTATGTTGCTAGAATGATTGGCAAGTTACTAGGATGATTTCAGATTTCAGTAAATTGGGTTTCTCAAGCCAGCTTAATAAATTCAAGGTCTTAAATGATATAAGTCTTAATAATCATTAGGGACCGATAAACAGGGATTGCAAAATGATGTGATAATTAATCAGAAAGCTATGATTTAATGAACTAAACAGACTGCCCTGCTGAAAAAAAAAGCTAAAACCAGCCTAGGCTGGTTGGCTGGTTTTCACTGGTCAAGCTGGTCAGGCTGGTCTTAACTGGTCTTAGCTGGTCTTAGCCTGTCTTAGCTGGTCAGGCTGGTCTTATCTGGTCAGGCTGGTGTTATCTGGTCAGGCTGGTGTTAGCTGGTCAGGCTGGTCAAGCTGGTCAGGCTGGTCTTAGCTGGTTTTAGCAGGTCAAGCTGGTCTTAGCCTGTCTTAGCTGGTCAGGCTGGTGTTAGCTGGTCAGGCTGGTCTTAGCTGGTCTTAGCCTGTCTTAGCTGGTCAGGCTGGTCTTAGCTGGTCTTAGCCTGTCTTAGCTGGTCAGGCTGGTCTTAGCTGGTCAGGCTGGTCTTAGCTGGTCTTAGCTGGTCAGGCTGCTCTTGGCTGGTCTTAGCCTGTCTTAGCTGGTCAAGCTGGTCAGGCTGGTCTTAGCTGGTCTTAGCTGGTCTTAGCTGGTCAGGCTGGTCTTAGCTGGTCAAGCTGGTCTTAGCTGGTCTTAGCTGGCCAGGCTGGGTGACCAGCTAAAATCAGCAACTTCCAGCTTAAACCAGCTAAGACCAGCCTGAAAAGCTAAGCCTAGGCTGGTGTTAGCTGTTTTTCCAGCAGGGTGTTTAATGCTGTACAGGCTGCACTTTCAACATTTTACAGTCAATGAATAGCACACATTAATGCCAAGTGATTGCTTATGATCTTGCTGACGAATTATGACAGTGTTTACTCTATATTGTAGTATGTTGTAAATGGTTGTAACAGTGCAAAATTAAAATCCCTCATCTGTGTGACTGAGCAGCTGGAAGTAGTAAAGCATAAGTACTTGAAAATAAGAGTCACGCTCATGTCTTTTCTTTCCTTTCCTTTTCTTTTTTTCTTTAATCAAACTCTTGTAGAAGAAAGACTAAGAACAAAATGTAGTGCATTCAGTATATAAATTCACAAGTATTGGCACATTAATCAGTTTATTGTTTGTTTTTAAACACATTATTACAGTATCAACATCGTTGAACAAAGTTGAAGTTTAGGGGTTAGGGTTCGGGACAGCCATCTCCCATTTGAAAGTACACAATAAATTATGATTTTTAATATATTATTAAGCATACTAATATTTTAAATATTATTGTGGGTTTCAATCAGAGGTTGCGTTAGATTTTAACATTGTCCGTCATTTTGACAGACAGGGTCGTAAAACTTCCGCCATAATCCATTATTACCCGTCATTTTAATTTCATATTTTAATTATAATAACACATTTAATTATTTATTTTTGTTCACATTTTCATTTTTAATTATGAACCTACAAGACAATATAGGCTTATGCATTTATTTTGAAGAGAACAGATGAACAGATGAGACTGCCTTACTTTTCATGTTCAACACCACACCCGCAGTGACAGCTATTTTAACATAGTCTTATTATTATGACCAATATCAATTCGTAAATGATGAATGAACAGTACATGGTACCCTCCCATCCAATAACTGCAATGAAACAAAGTTTCAAATTCTGTCGATTGCATTAGGAAATTCAAGCAATAAATACCGTTTTGCCGCTCTTTAATGTGGCGTGATAGACCGCTGTAGCCGATGAGTAATCAAACGCATTGCAAAAGATTTGTGACAGTTTCATTTTTGTACTGTATCCAGTGCTCTGCTGCCACACTGGAGTGCACTCGCCATCAGCTGGACAAGGGTGGGAATTACAGCTACAAATTACAATAGATCATCCTCAGTGTAATCTGTCAGTAATTCTGTCATTGCTAAAAAAAATTCTGTCAATGATGGACAATTTTCGGTTGACGCGACCTATGGTTTTGAATAATTGAATGCTCGGATTTGAATAATTAAATGCTTTTTAAATGTGTTTTTGGTTGTGTTTTTGCACCAATTCTGTAGAATGGTCCATATAGTTTTAGTTTTGTATTGTGTCATTGAACATCCAAAGTGTGTTCTTGTGTTCCTCAGATCTGTAACGGCATGGACCAGCATGTGACTGAGAAGTGGTTTCACGGTAAGCTGGGTGCGGGACGTGACGGGCGGCAAATCGCAGAGCGTCTTCTGTCAGAGTACTGCTTGGAAACTGGAGCGCCGGACGGCTCCTTCCTGGTGCGGGAGAGTGAGACGTTTGTGGGAGACTACACACTCTCCTTCTGGTAACTACACCTCAGTTTTACCTCATCCTTCTCACAGAGCAGTAGTGGACTGATGGTTTACTAGAAAGCGTGTTTCTGGCTTGTTTTGGTTGATTTTGTGACGTCTTCTCTGGTCAGGCGGTCCGGTCGGGTTCAGCACTGCAGGATTCACTCGCGGCAGGAGGCCGGCAGTCCCAAGTTCTACCTGACGGATAACCTGGTGTTCGACACTCTGTTTGCGCTCATCACACATTACCAGCAGGTGCCTCTGCGCTGCAATGAGTTTGAGATGAAGCTGACGGAGCCAGTGCCACAAACCAACGCTCACGAGAGCAAAGAGTGAGTCTCACACTCACAACTGATGCTGCTGATAGCTGAACGGAGTTAAAGGGACAGTGCATCCTAAAATGTCAATTCTTTCATTTACTCACCCTCATGTCCTTCTAAACCTTAAAGATATTTCTATTTTATATTCTGTTAAAATTAGGGTATTGTTTGAACTTTATTGATTCCGCTTATTATATTATATAATGCTGGGCAACGATTAATCACATCCAAAATAAAAGTTTTTATTAGTATAATATGTTTTTATATATATATATATATATATATATATATATATACATACACACACACTAGGGGTGGGCATAGATTAATTTTTTTTAATCTAGATTAAATCTTGGAATTAATCTAGATTAAAATGGCTAATTTGAATTCTGCTGAAGGCATTCAGAATATGTGTGCTACCCAAATAATGACTAAAAGTAAGTCTTCGAGAACGGGCCAGGTGGCGCATTAGATCAGGCGCTCATCTCCTGTTTCCAAAATGCATCACAAACTGCTTGACAATTGCATTTACAACATAATTACCTATACAAACTTGTGTAACCAAGTACTTCTGCGCAAAAGGCTGCACGACGTGCGCGTTGCCGTTAAATACACAGACGCGCACGGGCATGGATTTCTGCGTGCATAGTCTTCCATTAAACTGCGTTGCTTTTAGAAGCGTCAATTCAGTTGTTGCATATAGTTTAATGTCTTTATTTCGGGATTATCAAAGTAAATTATAACTCAAACTTGAGATTTTACTGGGGCACAGCAGATTTTCACTGGGGCACGTGCCCCAGTAAAAAGGGTCTAGCAACGCACCTGCCCTGAAGCGGCTTCATAGCTGCATCCATGTTTGCACGTCTCATTTGATGTGGTAATTTCACAGAAGTTGAAGACTCGTTCTCGCCCCCTACAGTGCAATTCGACTAGGTATACGTCATCCGCGCTAAAATATCAAGGTGAAAGTCATCATATCTTGCGTAGTTTAGACCCAGCTCCCAACCCAACTTTGAGAATAGATTAACGGCGATATTTTTTTTTTATCGCCCGATAAGAGTCTCACGTTAACGCAGATAACGGCCCACCACTAATATATACACACACAAATACACATATACACACACATATATATATATATATATAATTAGAATAGAAAATGAAGTCAATTATATAATATGCAAATGTATTTATTTATTGACAAACCTCAAAATCTCTGTTTTGAACTCTGTTCAAAAGTTTGGGGTTAGTAATGTTTGGTAAGATGTTTTTGAAAGAATCTCTTCAGCTCACAAAGGCTGCCTTTATTTGATCAAATATACAGTAATATTGTAAAACATATTACAGTTTAAAATAACTGTTTTTCAGTGTAAATCTGTTAAAATGTAATTTATTACTGTGACTAAAGCTGAATTTTCAGCATCATTACTCTAATCGTTAGTGTGACATGATTCTTCAGAAATCAATCTAATATACCGATTTGCTGCTTAAGAAAAAAATCAGATTATGTATGTATAATATGTGGAAACCATTACAGATTTTATTTCAGGATTCTTGCATGAATAGAAAGTTCAAAAGAACAGCGTTTATTTAAAACAAAGTAGCTTTTGTAACATTATAAATGTTTTTACTGTCACTTCTGAAAGATTTAATCCATCCTTGATGAACAGAAGTAATTTATTTGTTTGTTTTCTTTTGAAGTAAGCTGTCTTGTGAATGGTAGAGTACATCTTGTAGGGAATAACAGCAGCAGGTCTGGAGCAGGGGTTTGTGTGCTGCTTCCTGTCGTCCCAGTGTTTTCCCAGTCTAATTTCAGCGTGTGTTGTGTGTGTTTTCCGTGCAGGTGGTACCACGCTTGTCTGTCCCGCAGTCAGGCTGAAAACATGTTGATGAGAGTCCCACGTGACGGGGCTTTCCTCGTTAGGAAGAGAACAGAATTCAACTCTTTCGCCATTTCCTTCCGGTGAGATCCAGACTCCAGCTTTCATGTTTTATTGTGTCCTTGTTTCTGTAGTTTTTCCTCATTCTCTCTCTTTTTTTATCTTGTTTGCTCTCTCAGGGCGGAGGGCAAGATAAAGCACTGCCGTGTGCAGCAGGAGGGACAGACGGTGGTTTTGGGCACCTCTGAGTTTGACAGTTTAGTAGATTTAATCAGTTACTATGAGAAGCATCCACTGTACCGCAAGATGAAGCTACGCTACCCCATCAATGAGGAAACACTGGAGAAGATCGGCACTGCTGTGAGTGATCTGCATACTAGACCCATTACATCTAATCTGTGGTTAAAGGGAAAGTCCACCTGCAAATTTAGATTCTGTCATCATTTCTCTCACCCTCAAACCTGAATGACTTTCAGAAAAGGAATTTGACGTTTTGAAATTTAAGTCCTGGAAAACCCCTGAAATAAGCAATATTCTTGAAGAGGTACTTGAAAAGTTCTGAAATTGTAGAAGGACAATGTATCTATGAAAGAAGTGTTTAATTTTGACAATAAGCAAATCTTTTTACGCAAAATTCACACAATTTAAAAAGCATTTACCTCTTTTTGCTTATTGCAGTTAATGTCATAAAACTAGTGAGCTAAGCCAGTAGTAGTGCTGACAGTGTTGTTTAAACATGGCTGAAGATGCGGAAAGAGGAACAGATTAATTAACTCATTCCGATTCAGTGATCCGAAGTCCCAATCTGAATCGAATGATTCATGAACCTGCAGCGAAGTCCTGATCTGAATCAAATAATTTGTGATCCGAAGTCCCGATCTTAAGTAAATGATTTGTGATCCTGCACCAAAGCCCCGATCTGAATCAAATAATTTGCGATCCCAAGTCTGATCTAAATCAAATAATTTGTGAAACCGCTCCAAAGTTCCAATCTGAATCAAATGATTTGCAAACCCACTCCGAAGTTCTGATCTGAATCAAATGATTTACAATCCTGCACCAAAACCTCGATCTGAATCAAATAATTTGCGTTCCCAAGTTCTGATCTTAAGCAAATGATTTGCAAACCCACTCCGAAGTTCTGATCTTAAGCAAATGATTTGTGATCCTGCACCAAAACCCCCGATCTGAATAAAATTATTTGCGATCCCAAGTTCCGATCTCAATCAAATGATTTGCAAACCCGTTCCGAAGTCCCGATCTAAAGCAAATGATTTGTGAACCTGTTCTGAAGTCCCGATCTGAATCAAATGATTTGCGAACCCACTTCAGAGTTCCGATCTAAAGCAAATGATTTGTGATTCTGTACTAAAGCCCTGATCTGAATCAAATAATTTGGAGTTTAGAAAATCTCAGTTTCAACCCTCAATATGTGCATTTTAACATCATTACAAGCAATTGATGAAATGAGCGAAAATGAATGGTCCTTCAATTTGATCTGTTTTTTGCTAGTGAATCGCTTGATCTCACAAGTTTGAATCAATCAGAGCAGTTCCAGCATAAATGACTTCGGAACGGGTTTGCAAATCATTTGATTCAGATCAGGACTTCGGAACAGGTTTGCAAATCATTTGATTCAGATCGGGACTTCGGAACAGGTTTGCAAATCATTTGATTCAGATCAGGACTTCGGTGCAGGTTCACAAATCATTTGCTTTAGATCGGGACTTCGGAACGGGTTTGCAAATCATTTGATTCAGATCGGGACTTCGGAACGGGTTTGCAAATCATTTGATTCAGATCGGGACTTCGGAACGGGTTTGCAAATCATTTGATTCAGATCGGGACTTCGGAACGGGTTCGCAAATCATTTGATTCAGATCGGGACTTCGGAACGGGTTCGCAAATCATTTGATTCAGATCGGGACTTCGGAACGGGTTCGCAAATCATTTGATTCAGATCGGGACTTCGGAACGGGTTTGCAAATCATTTGATTCAGATCGGGACTTCGGAACGGGTTTGCAAATCATTTGATTCAGATCGGGACTTCGGAACGGGTTCGCAAATCATTTGATTCAGATCGGGACTTCGGAAAGGGGTTCGCAAATCATTTGATTCAGATCGGGACTTCGGTGCAGGTTCTCAAATCATTTGATTCAGATCGGGACTTCGGAACGGGTTTGCAAATCATTTGATTCAGATCGGGACTTCGGAACGGGTTTGCAAATCATTTGATTCAGATCGGGACTTCGGAACGGGTTTGCAAATCATTTGATTCAGATCGGGACTTCGGGGCAGGTTCACAAATCATTTGATTCAGATCGGGACTTCGGAACGGGTTCGCAAATCATTTGCTTTAGATCAGAACTTTGGAGTGGGTTAGAGAATCCGTTGATTCAGATTGGGACTTCAGATCACGAATCATTTGATTTAGATCGGGTCTCAGTGCAGGATCATGAATCACTTGCTTTGATCGGAACTTCGGAGCGGGTTTGTGAATCATTTGATTCTGATTGGAACTTTGGATCACAAATTATTTGATTCAGATAAGGACTTCGCTGCAGGTTCGTGAATCATTTGATTCAGATTGAGACTTCGGAACACGAATCGTTTAATTCAGATCGGGACTTCGGTGCAGAATTGCAAATCACTTGCTTTAAATCGGAACTAACCCACTCCACTAAATTGGAGTGGGTTAGAGAATCCGTTGATTCAGATTGGGACTTCAGATCGCGAATCATTTGATTTAGATTGGGTCTCAGTGCAGGATCGTGAATCACTTGCTTTGATCAGAACTTCGGAGCGGGTTTGCGAATCATTTGATTCAGATCAGAACTTCGGAGCAGGTTCGTGAATATTTGATTCTGATTGGGACTTCAGATTGCAAATCATTTGCTTTAGATTGCGACTTTGGAACGGGTTCGCGAATCATTTGATTTAGATCAGAACTTTGGAGTGGGTTTGCAAATCATTTGATTCAGCTTGGGACTTTGATGCAGGTTTGTAAATCATTTGATTCAGATCGGAACTTCAGAGCAAGGTCACGAATATTTGATTTTGATTGGGACTTCGGATCGCAAATTAGTTGATTTAGATCAGGACTTCGGTTCAGGTTTGCAAATCATTTGATTCAGATCAGTACTTCGGTGCAGGTTTGAGGATCATTTGTTTTGTTTCATATCAGGATTTCTGACCAATTTCTATCTTTATTTCTGTTTTTTTTTTTCTTAAAGAGTAGAAAGCATCAAATTATTAAGATAGTACAGTTAAGTATAAAGTATAAGTTAAGTATAAGTAAAGTATACACAAATACAAATCTCTTAAAGTTAACCCAGGTTGTACTATAGTAAAACTGAAGTATACTCTGTAATACTTTAGTAATAATACTTTGCATGTGCTTTTTATTTTTTAGAATTTGAAATAGAAGACATTGTTTGATAAGTGAGATCTCTGACTCAAAAAGTCCTTGACAATTAAGAAAATAGATCTTAAAAAGTCCTGGAATTTCTTTTTTTTTTTTTTTTTTTTCATTGTATCTGTACGAACCCTATGTTAACCAAACCAAAAAAAAAAAAAAAAAACACTTATACATTTCTCTAAATATCTTTTATGTTCTACAGAAGAAAGTCAGTCATACAGTTTTAGTACAAATGGGAACAGAATGGCAGAATGGTCATGTTTGGGTGAACTGTCTCTTTAAGGATGCACCAGTATAGTGTTTTGGGACTGATAACAAAACAAATTGATACTTAATTAAAAGCATGTAGAAACTTAGCTGGCATGTAGCTAAGGTAAATTGTGAAGCACTTTGGCCAACAAAATTGCATTAAAAGGTGCTATATAAATAAATAAGTTAAAGTTAAATAAGTATATAGGTAATTTGACCACATGCATACTGAACTCTTGATCTGTCTGGCTGTGATTAGTTCAGTGTGGGCAGTTAAAATAATTTGTTGTGGGAGGTGTGTGTTTAGTTAACTTCCTTCAGCTTGTTTGTTGTTAACAGGTGTGTTTGAGTTTCTCAGGATGCGGTTAGCCTATAGTTAGTATCAAGAGAACAAATGTAGGTTTGCTGCGGTGTCAGACTGCACACCTACAGACCGATGCATACTGACACAGAATTGACCAGATCTGGCTGAAATCCCCTACACCTCTAGTGGCATTGGTGGCTTTTTAAGCAGTTTCCAGGAGTCACAGTTTGACAGGTTTATTTCAGTTCACCAGATGATCTTCAGATCTTCTGAAGAAAGATGTTTAAAATAAGAAGTTCATCCTAATTTATCTTAAAAAAAAAAAAGTAACTAAATTTCTTTAAAAAATAAGGTAACCCTTTAGTTTAGGGACCGGTTTTCACTATTAACTAGTTGCTTATTAGCATACATATTACTAGCATATTGGCTATTTGTTGATAAATTGGCTGTAAAAAAAAACGCGTCTCTGTGGTCAGCCTAGGGTCCGAGATGTGCCAAAAAAAAATAAAAAATCGGTGCTATCAACCATTCCACAGAAAAACAAACAGTGCTCCAACCAATCAGCGTCAGGGGGTTGGTGTTGAGTACTTTCGTACTGGTGCAGGGATGTGAGGGAGGCGGAGTGAAAGTCCACAACACCAAACCCCTGACGGTGATTGGTTGGAACAGATGAATGTGACACTTTGTTTCAGCCTAGAATCGCTGATACAACCTTTAATCCTACACCACACCTCAGTTTAGCAACTACCTTACTAACTCCATTGGGTTCAGTCACTCTAAAACTGGTGCAACAGAAATAGAAATACCATTTTATATACATGAATTATGTTTAGTAGCTTGCTAATCATGCCAGAAACATGTTAGCAACATGCTAATCATGATAGAAACATGTTAGAAACATGCTAGCAACTTGCAAATCAGCCTAAAAACATGTTAGCAAATTGATTATGTTAGAAACATGCTGTAAACATGCTAGCAACTTGCTAATCAGCCTAAAAACATGTTAGCAAATTGATTATGTTAGAAACATGCTGTAAACATGCTAGCAACTTGCTAATCAACCTAAAAACATGTTAGCAAATTGATTATGTTAGAGACATGCTGTAAACATGCTAGCAACTTGCTAATCAACCTAAAAACATGTTAGCAAATTGATTATGTTAGAAACATGCTGTAAACATGCTAGCAACTTGCTAATCAACCTAAAAACATGTTAGCAAATTGATTATGTTAGAAACATGCTAGCAACTTGCTGATCAGCCTAAAAACATGTTAGCAAATTGATTGTTAGTCACATGCTGGAAACATGCTAGCAACCTGTTAATCATGTTAGAAACTTGCTTATGTTAGAAACATGCTAGCAACTTGCTAATCAGCCTAAAAACATGTTAGCAGATTGATTATGTTAGAGACATGCTGTAAACATGCTAGCAACTTGTTAATCATGATAGAAACATGTTAGAAACATGCTAGCAACTTGCTAATCAGCCTAAAAACATGTTAGCAGATTGATTATGTTAGAAACATGCTAGCAACTTGCTGATCAGCCTAAAAACATGTTAGCAGATTGATTATGTTAGAGACATGCTGTAAACATGCTAGCAACTTGTTAATCATGATAGAAACATGTTAGAAACATGCTAGCAACTTGCTAATCAGCCTAAAAACATGTTAGCAGATTGATTGTTAGGAATATGCTAGCAACTTGCTAATCAGCCTAAAAACATGTTAGCAGATTGATTATGTTAGAGACATGCTGTAAACATGCTAGCAACTTGTTAATCATGATAGAAACATGTTAGAAACATGCTAGCAACTTGCTAATCAGCCTAAAAACATGTTAGCAGATTGATTATGTTAGAAACATGCTAGCAACGTGCTGATCAGCCTAAAAACATGTTAGCAGATTGATTATGTTATAGACATGCTGTAAACATGCTAGCAACTTGTTAATCATGATAGAAACATGTTAGAAACATGCTAGCAACTTGCTAATCAGCCTAAAAACATGTTAGCAGATTGATTATGTTAGGAATATGCTAGCAACTTGCTAATCAGCCTAAAAACATGTTAGCAGATTGATTATGTTAGAGACATGCTGTAAACATGCTAGCAACTTGTTAATCATGATAGAAACATGTTAGAAACATGCTAGCAACTTGCTAATCAGCCTAAAAACATGTTAGCAGATTGATTATGTTAGAAACATGCTAGCAACTTGCTGATCAGCCTAAAAACATGTTAGCAGATTGATTATGTTAGGAACATGCTAGCAACTTGCTAATCAGCCTAAAAACATGTTAGCAGATTGATTGTTAGGAACATGCTAGCAACTTGCTAATCAGCCTAAAAACATGTTAGAAGATTGATTATGTTAGAAACATGCTGTAAACATGCTAGCAACTTGTTAATCATGATAGAAGCATGTTACAAACATGCTAGCAACTTGCTAATCAGCCTAAAAACATGTTAGCAGATTGATTATGTTAGAAACATGCTAGCAACTTGCTGATCAGCCTAAAAACATGTTAGCAGATTGATTGTTAGGAACATGCTAGCAACTTGCTAATCAGCCTAAAAACATGTTAGAAGATTGATTATGTTAGAAACATGCTAGCAACTTGCTGATCAGCCTAAAAACATGTTAGCAGATTGATTATGTTAGGAATATGCTAGCAACTTGCTAATCAGCCTAAAAACATGTTAGCAGATTGATTATGTTAGAGACATGCTGTAAACATGCTAGCAACTTGTTAATCATGATAGAAACATGTTAGAAACATGCTAGCAACTTGCTAATCAGCCTAAAAACATGTTAGCAGATTGATTATGTTAGAAACATGCTAGCAACTTGCTGATCAGCCTAAAAACATGTTAGCAGATTGATTATGTTAGGAACATGCTAGCAACTTGCTAATCAGCCTAAAAACATGTTAGCAGATTGATTGTTAGGAACATGCTAGCAACTTGCTAATCAGCCTAAGAACATGTTAGAAGATTGATTGTTAGGAACATGCTAGCAACTTGCTAATCAGCCTAAAAACATGTTAGAAGATTGATTATGTTAGAAACATGCTGTAAACATGCTAGCAACTTGTTAATCATGATAGAAGCATGTTACAAACATGCTAGCAACTTGCTAATCAGCCTAAAAACATGTTAGCAGATTGATTATGTTAGAAACATGCTAGCAACTTGCTGATCAGCCTAAAAACATGTTAGCAGATTGATTATGTTAGGAATATGCTAGCAACTTGCTAATCAGCCTAAAAACATGTTAGCAGATTGATTATGTTAGAGACATGCTGTAAACATGCTAGCAACTTGTTAATCATGATAGAAACATGTTAGAAACATGCTAGCAACTTGCTAATCAGCCTAAAAACATGTTAGCAGATTGATTATGTTAGAAACATGCTAGCAACTTGCTGATCAGCCTAAAAACATGTTAGCAGATTGATTATGTTAGGAACATGCTAGCAACTTGCTAATCAGCCTAAAAACATGTTAGCAGATTGATTGTTAGGAACATGCTAGCAACTTGCTAATCAGCCTAAAAACATGTTAGAAGATTGATTATGTTAGAAACATGCTGTAAACATGCTAGCAACTTGTTAATCATGATAGAAGCATGTTACAAACATGCTAGCAACTTGCTAATCAGCCTAAAACATGTTAGCAAATTGATTGTTAGTCACATGCTGGAAACATGCTAACAACTTGCTAATAATGCTAGAAACATGTTATGTGCTAGTAACTTGCCTATCAGCCTAGAAACATGCTAGCAACTTGATTATGTTAGACACATGCTGTAAACATGCTAGCAACTTACTAATCATGATAGAAACATGTTAGCAACTTGGTAATAATGCTAGAAACATGTTAGAAATGTGTTAATCATGCTAGCAACTTGCTAGTCTGCCTAGAAACATGCTAGCAACTTGCTAGTCAGTCTAGAAACATACTAGCAACTTGATTATGTTATAAACATGCTAGCAACTTACTAATCATGATAGAAACATGTTAGAAATGTGTTAGCAACTTGCTAATCATGTTATAAACATGCTGGAAACATGCTAATCATGTTGGAAACATGCTAGCAACTTACTAATCATGATAGAAACATGTTAAAAATGTGCTAGCAACTTACTAATCATGCTAGAAACGTACTAAACATGTTAGAAAAATGTTAGAATCATGTTAACTACATTCTAATCATGCTAGCAACATGCTAATCATCTAATCTGTCTATATGAAATTCAAACTTTAAGCTTTTACAGCTGCTTTAAACTTTCAAGCTAGGCTTTCTCAAGCCAACCTAAAGTCTTTTTTTATCTAGTTTTTTTTTTTCTTGAAGTTTTGTGAATCTGGCTTTAGTCAGTCCTCTACCTTTAATAATTGGTCATTTTAAGCAAGAAGAAATTGACTCAAAACCGCTGTTCCGTTATTTGAAAGAACTAGATAGAAGGTTGTTGCACTGGATCTGCCTCTGTTATTGTGGTTTTGGATTTTAGATTTACCTATTAATTGTTAGTCGGCCTGTTCACTGTCAGGTCGTTTTTTAACTGTGTTAAAGTGAAACATCTCTCTGTTTCTGTCTGTGTGCAGGAGCCTGATTATGGATCTCTGTATGAGGGCCGTAACCCTGGATTCTATGTGGAAGCCAATCAGATGCCCACATTTAAGGTAGCTCTGCTCTCCAGCTGCATCTACAGAGTGTTTCTCATGCGGTCCAGTGTAGTTCATGACGGTTCTGTCTGTGTTTGTGTGTGTGTGAGCAGTGCACAGTACGAGCCATGTATGAATACAAAGCCCAGCGGGATGATGAACTGTCCTTCAGTAAGAATGCCATCATTCAGAATGTGGACAAACAGGAAGGAGGCTGGTGAGTACAAGACACTGTCAATACACACAGATCACAATTCAGTATGAAGTAACCCTGATGACCTTTTTTTAAGTCTCTTATGGTCATCAAAGTTCTGTTTATTTCTTCAAAAATAAAAGTATTGAACATTTATTTTATGGTTTCAGTTAAGCTAATTAATGTCTCTTTAATTGACGTGGAGAACGTGCTCATTTGTGTCACTTGGCCACAGAAATAAAGTGCTGAACTTGACTCAAGTGACATAAACACCAAAATGAAGAAGTAGTTATAGAATACAGAAGTGCTAAATAGGGGTCAGTAATTAGGCAGAGAAACTAAATTAAAAGCAAGTAACTAAGAACCAGTGACATCAGACCTCAGACTTTGTCTAATGATAACCAAACAGAGGAACAATATCATTATAATGACTTTCAGAACAACTTTACTTCCAGCTGATGAACTATAAAAACATTGACAGCCAATCAGAAGCTCTAAATAGAAGAGACTTCTTTACAAAAACATTAAAAATCTTACTGTCCAAAAACTTTTAACTGGTAGTGTATGTATATTTATTTATTTATTTATTTATTTATTTATTTATTTATAACTAAAAACTTGTGCGTTAATTAGGCTAGAAACATGCTAGTGTCTTGCTAATCATGTTAGAAACATGCTAGCAACATGTTAATAATGCTAACATGCTATCAACATGCTTGTAACACGCTACTGACATGTTAATGTTACAAACATGTTAGAAACATGTTAGTAACTTGCTAATCATGTTAGCTGCTACTTAGTTGCTTATGTTAACAACAGGCTACTAAAGTTAACATCTTGTTAGCGACATGTTAGTAACAGGCTAATCATGTTAGAAACATGTTAACAACATGTTAATTAGGTTAGAAACATGCTAGAAACGTGTTAATGTTAATTGTTAAAAACATGCTAGTTTCTTGCTAATCGTGTTACAAACATGTTAGTAACTGGCTAATCATGTTAGCTACATGCTACTTAGTTGCTTATGTTAACAACAGGCTACTAAAGTTAACATCATTTTAACGACATGTTAATAACAGGCTAATCTTGTTAGAAACATGTTAATAACTTGCTAATCATGTTAGAAACCTGTTAACAACATGTTAATTAGGTTAGAAACATGTTAGAAACATGTTAACGTTAATTGTTAAAAACATGCTAGTGTCTTGCTAATCATGTTAGAAACATGCTAACAACATGTTAATGATGTTAGCAACACACTGTTAATGTTACAAACATGTTACAAACATGTTAGCAACATGTTAATCATGTTAGAGTCATGTTAACAACAGGCTACTAATGCTGCTACTAAACATGCTAATGACCTAATTATGTTAGCAACATGCTAGTAACAGGCTAATCATGTTAGAAATAAGTTCATGACATGTTAATCATGTTAGTAACATGTTAACTCGCTAATAATGCTAGAAACATGCCACTAATTTGTTAATCATGTTAACAACAGGCTACTAATGTTAACATGCTAGTGACATTCTAATCGTGCTAACAACATGTTAGTAACAGGTTAATCATGCTAGAAACATGCTTACAAGATGTTCATTAGGTTAAAACATGTTAACAACATGTTAATCATGTTAGTAACTTGCTAATCATGATAGTAATACTAACATCATGTTAGCGCCATTCTAATCATGCTAGCTACACGTTAGTAACATGCTAATCATGGTAGAAACATGCTAACAACATGTTAATGATGCTAACAACATGCTATCAGCATGTTAGAAACATGCTAATCATGCAAATAACTTGTTAATCATGTTAGAAGCATGATATAAACTTGCTAATCATGCTAACAACATGCTACTAATGTTAACATGCTAGTGACATTCTAATCGCGTTAACGATTAACATGTTAATAAAGCTAACAAAATGCCAGTCATGCTAGAAACATACTAGAAACATGCTAACGACATGCTAATCATGCTAATAACGTGCAAATAGCTTGCTAATCATGTTAAAAACATGCTAATTAGATTAGAAACATGTTAATCATGTTATTAACTTGCTAATCATGTTAGAAACATACTAACATGTTGTAAGCATGATTAGCAGGGTATTAGCATGTTTTTAACATTATTAACATGTTAATATGCTAACAAAATGCAAGTCATGCTAGAAACATACTAGAAACATGCTAACAACATGCTAATCATGCTAATAATGTGCACATAGCTTGCTAATCATGTTAAAAACTTGCTAACAACATGCTAATTAGATTAGAAACATGTTAATCATGTTAGTAAATTGTTAATCATGATAAAACGTTTTAATGACATGTTAATCATGTTAGTAACATGCTAATAACTTGTTCACTAAGTTAAAAACATGTTAACAATATGCTAATCAGGCTAAAAACATGTTAACAAGTTAATCATGCTAGTAACTTGCTAATCATGATAGTAATAGTAACATCATGCTAGCGACATTCTAGTCATGCTAGCTACATGCTACAACATGTTAATCTTGTAGAAACATGTTAGTGCCTTGCAAATCATGTTAGAAACCTGTTAACATGTTAATGATGCTAACAACATGCTATCAACATGTTAGAAACATGCTAATGACAGGCTAATCGTGTTAACAGGCTACTTATGTTAACATCATGCTAGCGACATTCTAATCATGCTAGTAACGGGTTAATCAGGCTAAAAACATGTTAACAATATGCTAACAATGTGTTAATCATGTTAAAAATACGTTAACAACATGCTAACAATATGCTAAGCAGGCTAGAAACATGTGAACAACATGTTAATCATGCTAGTAACTCGTTAATCATGTTAATCAGGCTAGTAACTTGTTAATCATGATAGTAATTCTAACATCATGCTAGCAACATTCTAATCATGCTAGCTACACATTAGGAACATGCTAATCATGTTAGAAACATGCTAGAAACATGTTAATGATGCTAGCAACACCTTAATCATGTTAAAAAACATGTTAGCAACATGTTAATCATGTTAACAAAATGTTAATCATGCTAGAAACATGTTAGCAACTTGCTAATCATGGTAGCCACATGCTAGTAACATGCGAAATAAGTTAAAACATGCTAGAAAAATGCCAAAACATGCTATCTATCCATTTATCCATCTGACAGACTGCATTGCCTTCAAAACATTCAAGCTTTATGCATTACTTTAAACTTCAATATTTTTTTGGACTAAAAACCATAAAATTTCTACAATTTCTAAAACTTTTCAACTTTTTCACACTTTCTGATCAGGCTTTTTCAAGCCAATTTTTATCTAGTTGTATATTGCGATCAGTGCAATGCACGGTTTGAATTTCCAACAATAATGACTAGCTAGCCAGAAAGTCACATTTCCTTGACAAAGCCTATTTTTACCTGGTTCTTGTTTTGGTTCCCAAACGACGTGAGGAGTGTGAAAACGTGTGTGTGTGTTGTCCACTCAGGTGGAAGGGAGACTACGGCGGTAAGAAGCAACTGTGGTTCCCAGCGAATTACGTTGAGGAAATCAGCCCGACGGCGGTGGAGCCGGACAGATCTGTGAGTGGAGCGTGTGTGTGTGTGTGTGTGTGTGTGTGTGTGTGTCAGACGCGTGTGTTGGTGTTTGTTGTTGTTGTGTTGTGGCGCTCTGGGCTCTGACCTTTACCCCCGTTCTCTCTCTGCTCTCCACACTCGCTCAGCAGGCCACAGAGAACAGTCCTCTGGGAGATCTCCTGAGAGGAAGTGTGGACGTGTCTTCCTGTCAGATCGGTGAGTGTGTGTGTGATCCTCTTCCCTGATACAAACTCAGTCATCATCGTTGTTTGAGACACTTACAAAGACACACACATGTTTGTTTCACTGTGTTAGTTGAGGACATCGCATTAGACTTCCAGTGACTTTATTTTTTTTAGCAGGTTAATGATATTTTCTATTAGCTAACTCGGCCTAACCCTCACACAAACATGTGCACAACACTGGATTTACATCAACAACATATTTTGGCTGATTTATAAGCCTTTTAAACTAGCAAGGACCAGTATAATATCCTCACTTAGTGGGTTTTCAAAGTATTTCACAATATAAGTGAGGACATTGACTCTCTAAAGTATAGTCAAAACATATACACACACGTATTGTTTGAATTTAGATTAGAGCAGTCTGAAGATTTATTTTTTTTTTTTTTTAGCTATATTTAATCAGTTTGGTTTATTTTTCCCTATAATACTACATTTCATTTTCAGAAATAAATAAATATATACTACCAGTTACAAACTTTTGGACAAGAAGTCTCTTCTGCTCACCAAGCCTGCACTTGTTTGATCCAAAGTACAGGAAAAACAGTACAATTGTGAAATATTTTTACTATTTAAAATACCTGCTTTCTAATTGAATATTTTTTTAAATGTAATTTATTCATGTGATACAAAGCTGCATTTTCAGCATCATTACTGCAGTATTCAGTGTCACATGATGCTTCAGAAATCATTGTAATATGCTGATTTGCTGTTCAAGAAACATTATTATTATTGTTATTAATATTTTAAAAAGTTGAGTAAAAATTTTTTCAGGATTCTTTGTATAGAAAGATCCAAAGATCATTTATTTGAAATAAAAAAACTTTCATTTTACACTATACAATTCAAAAGATTGGAGCCAGTTTTTTTATCATTTCTATAATAAGAAATTATTAAAATTAATACTTTTATTGCTTTAAATTGATCAAAAGTGATAATAAAGACATTTATAATGTTAAAATATTTCTATTTGAGATCGCTGTTCTTTTGAACTTTCTACTCATCAAAGAATCCTGAATTCTACTTGGCTGTTTTCAATAATAATAATAATAATAATAATAATAATAATATATTAATATATTAGGGGTGGGCATAGATCAATTTTTTTAATCTATATTAAATCTTGGAATTAATCTAGATTAAAATGGCTAATTTGAATTCTGCTGAAGGCATTCAGAATATGTGTGCTACCCAAATAATGACTAAAAGTAAGTCTTCGAGAACGGGCCAGGTGGCGCATTAGATCAGGCGTTCATCTCCTGTTTCCAAAATCCAACACAAACTGCTTGACAATTGCATTTACAACATAATTACCTATACAAACTTGTGTAACCAAGTACTTCTGCGCAAAAGGCTGCACGCCGTGCGCGTTGCCGTTAAATACACAGACGCGCACGGGCATGGATTTCTGCGTACATAGTCTTCCATTAAACTGCGTTGCTTTTAGAAG
>NC_133378.1:14374092-14547854 GCF_049309525.1 Garra rufa
AGCTTCACCCCGCACCGGCAGTGCTGGACATCGCAGCCAATTCACAGGAGGAGCTGAAGGACTGGGTGGTGAAGATACGAGAGGTCACCATGACCTCCGAAGCGAAGGTCAGCTATGATACGCCATATCTCCTCCTCTACAGCAACACAATAAAACTGACTCACCACCTGTTACTAAACCTCTTCAATGCTAAAACAAACTTGTGCTTGCAAATCATGTCATCAAGTTTATCTAAAATTTGTGCATTTTCCTTGTTTTTTTTTTTGACAGACTGTTTAATATGACTAACGATGATTTGTTCTCTATCAGCTTGAGGAGGGTAAAATGATGGAAAGAAGAAAGAAGATTGCTTTAGAGCTGTCAGACCTCGTCATCTACTGCCGACCGGTTCCTTTTGATGAAGACAGTAAGATATGCAACAATTTTTACCAGAGATGGCCACTTTTTATAGACTTCAGACTCGACTTAAAATGATTCCAGACTTTGACTTGAGGAAAAGGACTCGTTATATTTTAAAATTAATTCAAGTCTTTTATCCTTAAATACTTAAATATAACTGATATCCAAAGGGTGGACTGCACCCGCACCCACAAAATGATAATTACTTTCACTAAAACACAGCAGAAATGCTGCAAATCTAGTTATTTTTCTTACTATGTATTTATCTATCAATAACCTATGACTCTGACTGTTCAAACTAGATGTGACCAGATGTTTCTGATCTAAATTTAGCATTATTAATCTGTAGTCTAAGAACATTTCAAAATAATAATGTAGGCTAATTAAGCTTAGGAATATTGTTGTTAGATGCCTGGGATGTAACTTTAAAACTGCTGTTTATCTTTCTTTTCTGCTCAAGATGAGAACATTTTGATTATCTAGTAAAAATGTCTACAATAATGCTTTTAAGTAGAAAAAAGTGTAGAGGAAAATCCTGAACAGAAACAGTATTTTTGGCCTTGCATGCATCTAAATGTAAATACAAGACATGTAAAATGTTGTTGTTGTTTTTTCGGACCTTGGAAAAAATATACAGAGGCTGTGCTTCTTGGATCTTTAATTGAATAGCCCTGACTTATATCAAAGAGAAATACTTTATTTGTATGGTTTTGTAATATCTGTGTCACATATTTCCTTATGTGTCATGGTAGAAAGGACTCTTATTATAGAATTTGATTACAGAAAAACAGTTTTGAACATGGTAATGGATTAAAACATAAGTAATGGGCTGGATGTACATTAACCTTACATCTTAACACCTCTTTAAAAAAAACTGATCATAGATCATATATTTTGTCTATAGCCTATAAAACAGCCTTTTAATGCCTTGTTTCAATACAGCCATTAAATGACTTGAGACTCGACTCGAACTCGTGACCAAAGACTTCAGACTTGACATGGATTCCAGGGGGGTATAAAACAAGTTTACCAAAAAAGTCAGGCTTATTTCAGACTTATTTTGAACCAAATCAAGTGACAGTAAGTCAGACTAACTGAAATAAGCCTGGCTTATTTGGTAAACTTGTTTTATGGAACACCCCCCCAGGTTAAAGACTTCAGACTTGACTCAGACTCCAAGCTAAAGAATTCAGACTTGACTGGGATTCCAGGTTAAAGACTTCAGACTTGACTCAGACTCCAGGTTAAAGACTTCAGACTTGACTCAGACTCCAGGTTAAAGACTTCATACTTGACTCAGACTCCAGGTTAAAGACTTCAGACTTTACTCGGACTCCAGGTTAAAGACTTCAGACTTGACTGGGATTCCAGGTTAAAGACTTCAGACTTGACTCAGACTCCAGGTTAAAGACTTCAGACTTGACTCAGACTATAGGTTAAAGACTTCAGACTTGACTCAGACTATAGGTTAAAGACTTCAGACTTGACTCAGACTATAGGTTAAAGACTTCGGACTTGACTCGGACTCCAGGATAAAGACTTCAGACTTGACTCAGACTATAGGTTAAAGACTTCAGACTTGACTCAGACTATAGGTTAAAGACTTCAGACTTGACTGGGATTCCAGGTTAAAGACTTCAGACTTGACTGGGATTCCAGGTTAAAGACTTCAGACTTGACTCGGACTCCAGGTTAAAGACTTTAGACTTGACTCGGACTCCAGGTTAAAGACTTCAGACTTGACTCGGACTCCAGGTTAAAGACTTCAGACTTGACTCGGACTCCAGGTTAAAGAATTCAGACTTGACTGGGATTCCAGGTTAAAGACTTCGGACTTGACTCGGACTCCAGGATAAAGACTTCAGGCTTGACTCAGACTATAGGTTAAAGACTTCAGACTTGACTCAGACTATAGGTTAAATACTTCAGACTTGACTCAGACTATAGGTTAAAGACTTCAGACTTGACTCAGACTATAGGTTAAAGACTTCAGACTTGACTGGTATTCCAGGTTAAAGACTTCAGACTTGACTGGGATTCCAGGTTAAAGACTTCAGACTTGACTGGGATTCCAGGTTAAAGACTTCAGACTTGACTCGGACTCCAGGTTAAAGACTTTAGACTTGACTCGGACTCCAGGTTAAAGACTTCAGACTTGACTCGGACTCCAGGTTAAAGACTTCAGACTTGACTCGGACTCCAGGTTAAAGACTTCAGACTTGACTGGGATTCCAGGTTAAAGACTTCAGACTTGACTCGGACTCCAGGTTAAAGACTTCAGACTTGACTGGGATTCCAGGTTAAAGACTTCAGACTTGACTCAGACTATAGGTTAAAGACTTCAGACTTGACTCAGACTATAGGTTAAAGACTTCAGACTTGACTCAGACTATAGGTTAAAGACTTCAGACTTGACTGGGATTCCAGGTTAAAGACTTCAGACTTGACTCAGACTCCAAGCTAAAGAATTCAGACTTGACTGGGATTCCAGGTTAAAGACTTCAGACTTGACTCGGACTATAGGTTAAAGACTTCAGACTTGATTCGGACTCCAAGCTAAAGACTTCAGACTTGACTCGGACTCCAGGTTAAAGACTTCAAATTTGACTGGGATTCTAGGTTAAAGACTTCAGACTTGACTCTGACTCCAAGCTAAAGAATTCAGACTTGACTGGGATTCCAGGTTAAAGACTTCAGACTTGACTCAGACTCCAGGTTAAAGACTTCAGACTTGACTCAAACTATAGGTTAAAGACTTCAGACTTGACTGGGATTCCAGGTTAAAGAATTCAGACTTGACTCAGACTCCAAGTTAAAGACTTCAGACTCGACTCGGAGTCCAGAGACAAAGACTTCAGACTTGACTCGGACTCCAAGTTAAAGACTTGTGAACATCTCTGGTTTTTAATTTAAAGTTATTGATGCCTCATGGAAATTTGATTATATTGACTCATGTCATAACAACATAAACCCTGAAAGCCTCTTGTGTCTCCTACAGAAATTGGGACAGAGCGGGCCTGTTTCCGGGATATGTCATCGTTTCCCGAGACCAAAGCAGAGAAGTATGTGAACCGTATCAAAGGAAAGAAGTTCCTGCAGTACAACCGGCTACAGCTCTCACGGATTTACCCACGCGGTCAGCGTCTGGACTCCTCCAACTACGACCCGTTACCCATGTGGCTGTGTGGTAGTCAGCTGGTGGCTCTTAACTTCCAGACCGCAGGTGAGAACAGGGCCATGGCTCTCAATCTGGTCCTCTTCTCCACTGTGTGCGTCCTGTTGTTTAACAGAGTGATAATTTCTCTGCAGATAAGCCAATGCAGATGAATCAGGCTCTCTTCATGCTGAATGGCAGGAGTGGTTACGTGCTGCAGCCGCCGATTATGAGAGACGACAACTTTGACCCGTTTGACCGGCACTCTCTGAGAGGAGTGGAGCCCATCACGCTCTGCATAGAGGTACACATGCATGCTGCAGTATAATAGTTGACTCAAAAATCTGTCATTAATTACTCATCTTCATGTCGTTACAATTTTTTGTTCATCTTCAGAACACAAACTGATATATTTTTGATGAAATCCGAAAGCTCTCTGACCCTGCATAGAGTGATTTCACTATTGATATCAATATGTCACCATGTCCTTACTACATTTCTGGTCCTTGAATGTGTCAGTTGCATTGCTGTCTATGCAGGGTCAGAAAGCTCATAAATTTCATAAAAATATTTAAAAATAAAATGTAATTTGTGTTCTGACAATGAACAAAGGACTTAAAGGTTTAGAACTACATCAGGGTGAGTAATTAATGAGACAATTTTCTTTTTTGGGTGAACCATCCCTTTATTTTGTCTATCCACAAATTAAAGCCTAAAATGGTCTTAAATCAGAGCAGTATTTCTTAGATTCATGAACCTACGGCATTAACTGTTGTATGCACTGCAAAAAATATCTTCCTCTTCCTAAAGATTCTCAAAAAGATTCTAAAAATCCAAATGACTAAGGATTCTTAAATATTCTTAAAGATTCTTAAAAAGATTCTAAAAACCCAAATGACGAAAGATTCTTAAAGATTCTTTTAAGATTCTTAAAAAGATTCTAAAAATCCAAATGACTAAGGATTCTTAAAAAGATTCTTAAAGATTCTTAAAAAGATTCTAAAAACCCAAATGACGAAAGATTCTTAAAGATTCTTTTAAGATTCTTAAGTTTCTAAAAATACAAATGACGAAAGATTCACAAAAACATTCTAAAAATGCAAATGTCTAAAGATTCTTAAAGGTTCTTAAAATACAAATGAAGAAAGATTCTTAACAAGATTCTAAAAATGCAAATGTTTAAAGATACTTAAAGATTCTAAAAATACGACTGACTAAACGTTTTTAAAAAGATTAAAAAAAAAATTCAAATGATGAAAGATTCTTAAAAGGATTCTAAAAATCTGAATGACTAAATATTCCTAAAAAAGATTCTAAAAATCTAAATAACTAAAGATTCTTAAATGAAGAAGCAAGAAAAGAATACTGAAAACATCACTTTTTTGCAGTTTGATCAGAAGGTAAATAAGTTATTTTCATATTCTAGTGATTTGGAGCAGAGCCGTAAGCTTTTTTTTTTTTTTTTTATATATATATATATATATATAAGTAATGGAGATCTGTTTGAAGTTGAAAAAATCCTAAATTTACCTTCACAAAACATGCAGAAATGGGTATCTACACAACTCTGGCTGGTAGATTTGGTTTCCAAGACTTCTACAAAATGTGACCAATGACCATTGATGGCATTGTGTTTTAGCAACCAGAAGCCAAGCACATAGTGGTGTCTTCAGACTGTGCTTTTGTTCACTCAAGTGGAAACTGTTCATCAGTCAGTACTGATGATGTAAGAGTGACTACTCGCTAATGAAGGAAACTAATGTTGGTGTGTTTTAGGTTTTGGGAGCGCGCCACTTGCCCAAACACGGTCGAGGAATCGTTTGCCCTCTCATCGAGATTGAAGTTTGTGGAGCAGAATATGACAACGCCAAGCTGAGGACTGACTCTGAAGGTGAGGTGCAAATGCAAACATCTCTCAAATGCTAAACAACACTTTACACTCTTAAAAATAAAGGTGCTTCACGATGCCATAGAAAAACCTTTAACATCTGAAGAACCTTTCTGTTTCACAAAAGGTTCTTTGTGGCAAATAAGGTTCTTCAGATTATAAAAAGGTAAGAAAGAGACGGTTATTTAACCCTCAAAGACAAACAGCTGCCCACGACTAAAAATAACTATTCTTCTAAAATGTCTAAGAACCACTAATCCAATTTGAATGCTTTAAAAAGTGACATTTATCATTTTGGATATTCAGAGGCTCCGTAGTGAGCTTGATTATGTCATCACATTTCCTCAGCACTGATTCGTCAGATGAAACCAATGCGTGCATGAAAACAAACACAAAATAACACATTTGCATGACTGCATTCTTTGAAAAAGCACAGAAATACTCACGACAGAGCCCTTTGACATAAAACAAACCAAAAACAAGAGTGAAACAGCAGTGCATACAGGTTTTGGTGTCACTAGGCAATGTCCCGGTAAAATAGATTCTGACACAGACTACAGCCAGCAGATCCATCTATTTGGTTGTTATATTATGTAACTAATTCTTATATAGTTTGTAAAGATTATTTGCACTATTTTTTCTATTGCACTTGTATATTTCTCTCTCATTTTGTGTGGAGTTTGTGAAAAATTTGGACTCTTTATATTTTTTTGGACAGGTCTATATTGTCAATACACTAAAAAGGCCTGTTTTTTACTAAAAAGTGCTTATAACAATATTGTAATAAATGGCTATAACTTGCTTGGGGAAAGTTTTATACAAAAAACATTTTATTTGAAAGTGTAAAACACCTAAATACAAATTTCTAAAGAAAAAGTACACAGTAAAAGAACACCCAACTGTTGCTAGTGTTTTTCCTAAAGTGCTGGAAATTCTCTTTTTTTAAAGAAAAACAAAAAGAAAATTGGGATTACCTAGCTAGACATAAAGTTCAAGTTCTTCTGTTTAGGTCTGAAAATAAAAAAAGAAAAGTACAGGTTCGTCAGGTGCCCCAAAAAGGATATTAAAGGGTTAAAGAACCTTTGACTGAATAGTTCTTTGAGGAACCAAAAATTGTTCTTCTATTGCATCGCTTGAAGAACCTTTTGAACACATCTATATTGTCAAAAAACTAAACAGGCCTGTTTTTCACTAAAAAGCGGCTGTAATATTATTGTAATAAATGGCTATAACTTGCTTGGGGAAACTCTTATTCAAACAAAATTTTATTTGTAAGTGTAAAACACCCAAATACAAATTTCTAAAGAAAAAAATCCAACCTTCAGGAGTTTTTGTTTGAGTAAACAGTAAAAAAAAAAAAAAAAAAACAATTGTTGCTCGCATTTTTCCTAAAGTTTCATTAATTCACTCATTTTTAGAGAAAACTAAAGGAAAATTGGGATTAATTAGCTAGACATAAAGATCAAGTTCTTCTGTTTCATAATGATATATGGCAATTGATGCTGACTGCTAGAAATAGGTCTGAAAAAAAGTACAGGTGCCCCAAAAAAGGGTCTTTAAGGGTTAAAGAACCTTTGACTGAATAGTTCTTTGAGGAACCAACACTGGTTCTTCTATGACATTGCTTTAAGAAACTTTTGAACACATCTATAATGTCAATAAACTAAATAGGCCTGTTTTTCACTAAAAAATGCCTGTACTAATATTGTTATAAATGGCTTTAACTTGCTTGTGGAAAGTTTTATTCAAACAAAATTTTATTTGAATTGAATTGAATGTTTTTGATTGAGTACACAGTAAAAAACACCCAATTGTTGCTCGCACCCAGCAAGCATTTTTTGGTCTAAAAGACGTCTATTAGCCGTGAAAACACAGCCCAGACGTCTAGGCTAAAACAAATTTGTATTTGGGCTGTCAGTGAAAATTTAATAGACGTCTACAAATATCCCAGTATTAGACTAGTCATCAATTTAAAAATGACAAATTAAAATTACAAAAATTAAACCATAAAACCTTGTAAACGCTGCTGAGTTTGCTTACAGGATGGAATATCATACATCTAACTAGTTATTTTGCCAAAAAATGGCATGCAACCAAATTCAAGATTATTTGGGCTGGAAGTGGGTTACACATAGCCGGACTATATCGGGTTTATAGTTAACCCAGACGGTGAAATGACGACTATTGCTTGCTGGGCATTTTTCCTAAAGTTCTAGAAATTCACTCATTTTTAGAGAAAACCAAGGGAAAATTGGGATTAAGTAGCTAGACATAAAGTTCAAGTTCTTCTGTTTAGGTCTATAAATAAAAAGAAAAAAGAAAAGCACAGGTTCGTCAGGTGCCAAAAACCCAATTGTTGCTAGCGTTTTTTCCTTAAAATTCTAGAAATTCACTCTTTTTTTGGAGAAAACCAAAAGGAATGGTGTAAGAGCAAATGCTGTGGAGGTATGTGGGATCACTAAAAGATTTAATTGTTAAACTTTCAGCGGACAACGGTCTGAACCCCACCTGGCCCAGGAAACCCTTCCGATTCACCGTCTGCAATCCTTCCTTTGCCTTCCTGCGCTTCGTGGTCTATGAAATCGACATGTTCAACGACCAGAACTTTCTCGCCCAAGCGACGTTCCCCATCAACTGCCTCAAAACAGGTACGGTTTACAAAACAGTGCTTTCAAAGGAAATGTTTACTTGGGGCAGGGCTGTAGCGATTCCTCGATTCTATTCGAGTATTCGATTTTAAAAAATCCTCGATTGCATTTTGCCCGTGTGGAAGTAATCGGCAAAATACCGGAAGTGGCGCATTCCACATATTAAACCCATTTAAAATGATAAAGTATAATGCTATTAAAAATTTGCAAACGCTACGATTCAATTAAATATATATGCGATGCAGGTTTAAAATATGCACTTCAATTATTTACATGCGTGTAAGTTATTTACTTGCGTCTCATATCTGCTCCGTTCACAGTAAATGTTGCAAAACAAGAACTGTTATCATTTACATGTGTGGAGTGTCTCAAACTCTATCTCTGCATGTGATTGTGAGTTTTGGTTTATAATAACATTTATCTGGGAACGCAACGTGTGCCATTTCATCAGATTTGTAAGATATATCGTTTATAACCCTACGCAAACACAGGAGAGTACATTAGTATATCTCTATATGCTAACTGTTCTTTGTGATTTCAAAATAAAAGTTTCAACCCTCGCCCTGAGTTTAGAAGATTTGATGTCCACATATTCAATAAATTACGGTGCCTGCAGCTTTTTTGTCGTAAAGAAATGGCCAAATATTAAAGATTAAGTGGACATTTGAATTAAATGTTTGTTGAGTCGATATTAAACAAGGATTAAACGAATATGACGTTTAAAAAAACAAGCCGCTGGCGCCCTCTGCAGGCTTTTTTTATAATGTATAATGTACATTAGCTTTACTGTTTATAATGCATTATGTTTAATAAAACCATATGACTACTTGCTTTTGATACTTTATTTGAACTAATTATCATTGGCTCGTTGCTATTATATATGTACTTAAGTCATTTTAAAGGTTGTTGTTAACTGAAGTCTATTTGATTATTACAGAAAAAATAATTATAATTATTTGATTACTCGATTAATCATTAGAATAAGTGACAGATTACTCGATTACCAAAATAATCGATAGTGACAGCCCTAACTTGGGGAGTCCAAACATGGTCCTAGAGGGCCACGGGCTTCTTTGTAGAAACGCTGGCCCTCCAAAAGAAGAATTGGACAACCCTGAGTTCATCCTTTAAAGAGTGAAATAAACAACGTCACTAATGTCTGTCTGTAGGCTACCGGTCGGTCCCGCTGAAGAACAGCTACAGTGAGGATCTGGAGTTGGCGTCTCTGTTGGTGCACATGGACATCGTCAGAGGAAGGGTGGGGATCATAGCATGTACAAATGCACCTTGGTTAACTGCCTAAATGAGCATGCTGTATTGTAATGGCAACCTGTTTTCTTCCACAGCATGAGAACGGTGAGATGTTGAGTCCGTTCTCGACGGCGGGGGCGATGGCCATGGCCATGCAGGTGGGCCGGGAGCGTATGGGGGACACGAGCTCCGTTTCCTCCACGTCCTCCATGTCACCCCTGCCTTCATCTCCGGGTCAGGCGCTGGGATATCGCGGTCGGGAGGGCTCCTTCGAGGCCCGCTACCAGTCCCCTCTGGATGACTTCAGAGTGTCACAGGAGGCGCTGTTGGACCATGAGAACAGGAGGTACGCTTGGTTTAAACATGCTAAATTGTCAAATTATATGGCTTATGTTTCATCAGAATCAGAGTGATAAACTGAATTTTACTGATCCAAGTCTTCAGTACTAAAATGTACTTTAAAAACTTTAAAAAGGTTGGCAACATTTATTAGACTGTGGACTATCTAAAATGATGCATTAAAGGGATAGTTCACCCAAAAATGAAATTTTGATGTTTATCTGCTTACCCCCAATGCATCCAAGATGTAGGTGACTTTGTTTCCTCAGAAAAACACAAACGAAGAATTTTAATGAAAACCGGTGCAGTCTGCCATCCTTATTATGGACGTGGATGGGCACCAAACCTTTAAAAGTAAACAAAAACATGCACAGACAAATCCAAATTACACCCTGCGGCTCGTGATGATACATTGATGTCTTAAGACACGAAACGATCGGTTTTTGTGAGAAACTGAACAGTATTTATATCATTTTTTACCTTTGATACACAGCCACGTCCATCTGTCATGAGCACGAGTTTGGCATCAGTCACGTCACGTGCACGCGCTTCTGGCGTAGAATACGCAAACGCAAACGATCATTTTTGGGTGAACTATCCCTTTAAGAGCCAGGGGTAAAAACTTTTTGAATTTGTATATTTGGATAAATTTTACTTATTTTGTCATCTGGGAAACACCTAAACAGGGCCTAAAATTAACACTCGCCAAGCACCAAATGCGAGCAAAAATCGCATAATCGCACAATATATGTAACAGAGTAAGTCGCCAGTTGGTGTGTTAAACTTTTCCGAAATATAACAATGCAATGTAGTGAAAACAACAGCCATTTTTTTAAAGAGATTCGCGGTTTCTGACATATCTGAGGTTACGCCGCCTAAACTGTGCAGAGAAGGAAAGTTTGAAAGGTGCACACTTGGTTGTAACATTACACATACGCTGAGCCGCTTTAAACAGCGCACCAGTAACTTAGCACTTCAATAAACGCAAAATGCACGGTTCTGGTAAGTTACCTTGTAAACATAGCCTTAATTGAGTTATAAAGTCTTAAATGACCGTAAACAGTTTCAAGAAAATCGCATACGTGTTGGATCTGCGTCATGTGCGTCAGGTTTTAGAGACTAGTGCTACTTATAAAGTGAAACCTGCTGAAGTCTGTCGTTTGATGGAAATCAAAGAACAAATGAAAAAGAGAAATCATCACTCGACTGCTCTAGTTGATTAACTTGTGTAGCTTGAGTAAAGATTCATCTGTATGGTTAATGCATATACAATTTTTAGTTTATGTGAAAATTGTTTTAAAATAATTTATATTAAAAGTTGTTTTATATTTCAGAGCCTAAAAATAGGAAATGATAGCTTTCAATTATACTGTAATATTGATTCGATATAATTAATATGGAAAATTGAGGGAAAATGCGTTTTTATAGAGACACCAGTAGCAGGTGTGTTTAGTCATTGTAGTAGTAATAACTGGCTGTTTTTGCAAAAAGAGTTTGATGGCTGGTAAAAATAAATTAATAAATAAAACTTGGCAAGTGTGCCATTTCCTACAGAAGGTTAGTTTTAGGCCCTGCATGTAAGTGTCTTCTGTAGCAAATGTGATATTTAGGCAAAATAGGAAAAAGTCTCTTAATGCATTGTGTTTCCTTCTGGAGCATCAGTGAATGTTTGAACCTTCTGTAATAGTTGCATATGAGTCCCTCAGTTGTCCTCAGTGTGAAAAGATGGATCTCAAAATCATACAGTCGTTGTAGGAAATGGTTCAAATACACAAAAATGCTGGAAAACCAAAGAATCTGAAAGATTTTTCTGAAGAACAGCAGACAGTTTAACTGTTCAGGACAAACAAATGACTAGATTCTTCAAAAGGTTCTAAAAATCCAAACGACGGAAGATTCTTAAAAAGGTTCTAAAAATCCAAACGACGGAAGATTGTTAAAAAGATTCTAAAAATCCAAATGATGAAAGATTCTTTAAAGGGTTCTAAAAAACAAGGGACTCGTGAACAACTATCAATAAACAAAAAAAAAATACACAGTTGTGGATCATTCAGTTAACAACACTGTATTAAAAATCAAACGTTTGTTAACTTTTTAAAAATTCAACTATTTTCTATTAATTCAACTATGATTCCTCTTATTTTGGTAAAATAATGAACATTATGCAGATTCTTCAAGGTGTATGTAAACTTTTGACTTTAACTGTATAAGTTTTCTCATTTTCATACCAACATGATTAAACATTTAATAAAGATGCAACTGCGGTTAAATGCACTTTTATGCACAAATACTTTTATACGAAACTGATGTGCACAGAGTCAGTTATTTTTTTTTTAGAGCTGGACAAAACATCTGATATATGGAAATATTTTAAATAAGCATTTACAGACAATAGTTATTGGTTTTTCTTTTTTCTCAGCATCATTGCCACTTGATTATTACTGATGAGATCAAAGACAGTGCCAGCTTTAACAGGCTTCATTCAAACCAATGCACAGATCTAAGCAGTTGTTCGTATAATAAAAAATAAAGTATATTTTGCCTAAAATAAAATGTATTATGAAAATGTAGCCATGTGCAATAATATTGAAAACTGAGAATGTGACGAATAGTAATATTTAGTTGATAATGAAGATCTTAATTGAATTAAACCGTGAAACCAGTGAAGATTCACAGCCCTACTTTTAAGATGGCAGAACTGACATACAGAGATTACAACTAGAAACAAAAAGCACAGAAATGGCAATTTTACATTTTGTTAAAATGTAAAGTTGTAAAGATATATTTGCACAGCAGAAGAATTAATTGGGGAAAAAATGTAAACCATGAATCTGATTGGATCGTGAAGTGCCTGAAGATACCCACCAAATTCTGACCAAAAACCTATCAATTTCTATCTCTGTTTGCATTGAAGGCGAGACACCTGTCAAGTTTGAGATTTTAGGCTTTTTGGTTTTTCATAGTGTTTTTTTAGACTAGTGGAAAGAAAACTCTCAAAAGACACTGTTAAGTGTTTCTTTTATAGCACTTTATCTATTTGTGTCGATAGATTTCAATTTCAATCCATATTTTTAAAGGCTGTTTTCTCAAAATGACTTTTTTGAGGAAAACATTTCAGGATTTCTCTCCATATAATGGACTTCTATGGTGCCCCCGAGTTTGAACTTCCAAAATGCAGCTTCAAATGGCTTTAAACGATCACAGCCGAGGAAAGAAGGGTCTTATCTAGCAAAATGATCGGTTAATTTCTAAAAAAAAAATTACAATTTATATACTTTTTAACCTCAAATGCTCATTTTGTCTAGCTCTGTCTGTACTCTGTGTAGAGATTAAAAAGTATGTAGATGGTTCATGCATTAAGAGAAATGCTGTCCCACTCTAAACAGGGTTTCTGCAGATATGAACAAGTGAAATTTAAGACTTTTTAAGACCTTTTTAATACCACCTTATATGAAATTAAGACCTAAACCTGTAATGGAAATAGATATTATATTACATACATATGTGATATTTAATGTGTTTATTTAATGTAAAAAGTAAACAAAATTTCATGGCTGTCATAAATTAAATTTATTACTACGATATACAGTGAATTTTCCATATCAGCAGATACTATTCCACACAAAATATCCCCATAAAAGTACCACTAGAAATATCTGATGTAAAAAAAAAAAATTCTAAAGCGATTTTTTTTTTTTTTTTACTTTTGAAATGTATGCGTACCTTTGAAATTTATTTTATGAATTTATCACTAAATTCTAAATGGCTGTTAGCAGTGAGATTACATAATTTACACTGCAAAATTAAAAGTGAGATTAATGTTTTAAATACATTTATTGATTTATAAATATATATATTAGAAATGTTATATAAATACTGCGATTCTGTCTGAAGACGCAGTAACTTCCACAGAGGGAGAAAAAAATCTACAGTTGTTAGCAACTGGCCTTAGCCAAGCCCTATATTCAGTTTTTCCAAGCCCAGTATCGCTAAACTTGCACTTCCTCATAGCTAAAAAGTTAAATCCATTTAACTTCTGCGGTACAATCCGAGAGAGACTCGCGCCAATAACAGAAAGCTGATTGGCTATTGCATGCTGGTCTCATTTGTAGTTTAAATTCAGCAAATTATATTTGGAATAGTGAAATAAAGAACTACAACACCACGGAAACAACAGAAAGAGAATTTAAATGAGCATTAGAGGTAGCGTTACATGGACATCGGAAAAATAAGACCTGTGTAAAATTATTTAAGACCTAGAACAGCGAATTTAAGACTTTTTAAGGCCTAAAATTTTGATTTTTAAATTTTAGACTTTTTAAGACTTTTTAAGACCCCGCGGAAACCCTGTCTAAAAATGTATTTTGTGCATGAATAAATTCCTTTTTGCAATACAGAAAGACACTTCTTAATGTGTTTCTTGCACGTCCCTTTATGTTAGGCCCTCAGCGCTCAGATGACTTAGTTTAGCATTTCTGTGAACAGTAACAAGGGCCATAAATTGTAAATGTTTTGAGAAAATGACTGTTCGTTTTGCTAAATAAGACCCTTTTTTCTCATCTGGGATCGTTTATATAGTCATTTTAACTGCATTTTGTAAGTTCAATCTCGGCGGCACCATAGAAGTCCACTATATGGAGAGAAATCCTGAAATGTTTGCCTCAAAAAACATCATTTCTTTACGACTGAAGAAAGAAAGACATGAACATCTTGGGAGGAGTAAATTATCTGTACATTTTTGTTCTGAAAGTGAACTACTGGTGAGATCTGGTTTAATCGGGTGAGGTTGAAATGGTCTCTTCCTGTCTGAGTGGCTGGTTCTTGTCAAGTGATCAGAAGTCAGTCTAAAAGGTTGAATTCTAACACGTGCAACGTTTCTTTTTCTCTGGCAGGCTTCGCAGGGCCCGCGTCAGCGCCGACAACCGTGCGTAACCCGAGCGGCTGAGCGTGCGACAGATGGACGGAGCGGACGTGAGACCAGCGACAAGGTTCCCACAGAGCTGATGAAGTCAAGGACTGCCGTGAAACCCGTTTCTAAGGAAATCGTCGTCGCCAGCGTTTTCAGACAGATCTCCCTCTCTCTGCGACTCTCTCCCGTTCAGGAGTGGCAGAGGGACTGGCGGGGCGCGAACGGAGCTTCGGATCACGGACAGAAACGAACAATTACCTGCTTAGCTACAATCTGAACCTGCGGCGGACGGGACGGGGGTGCTCTGATGCAGCGCGAGACTCCAGGACAGCGTTTGGGTGGACCACAAGGCCAATGTTTCAAAATTGAGCGGGGGCTGTATCATTCATCAGTTTGAAACCGATTCCAGGTTAACATTTATGGAGTAATAATACTTTTTCTTTACTCTATCTCTCTGGCTTATATATAAATATATAAATGTGCGTGTGCGTGTGTGTGCGTGCGCCCCATTTCGCTGTCGGTTAGAAAAGCGTCGCAGCTGATCTGCTCTCAAAGAGCCTCTCACTCCAGATTTTTATTTAGTTTCAGATCGATTATTTGTATTATTTAAACATCTGTGTCATAATGTTATTGTTTTGTTTTGTTTTTTTCTAATACGAGTATGTTTTTAACATGAGGGCTTGGCCTTTTTAATTGCGTTTCCCGCATTTTTACACTTTCTCTTCCCTCGGAGTCGATGGACTAAAATGTTTGACACGTCCCAGGATGTCCTTGTATTTTTTTTTTTATTCTCTTCGTTTTTTTTAAGACAGGCATGTGGCAGTATGGGAGCTTCAGCTTCACTTCTTATTTTGTTTTAAAATAAAGTTAATGACGTTATCAAGTGACCAGAGAGCAATATCACTCTCCTTTTATGTTTTGCCAGTCTGCACAAGTGGACTTTAATTCACAAACAGCTCAGGTGGGGTTTTAAGGCTATGGGAGCATTGGAAATGTGCATTTAGTTTACAGAACAAATCTTGGACCATCTCATTTCAAAGCGTTTGATCCCTCTAAAACCATTTCTGTGATTTACTGTTTGCCTGAAAAAAGTCTTGTTCCTTTTATGTCTTGTCTTATTGATTTAGTAGCACATTAACCGTGATGTACGTTTAAAGAAAGCCAAAGGTAGACAATGCAGGAGGTTATATAAGAATAAGAAATTGGGACCAAATCAGTCTGTCTCAGTTTGTTGGGTTAGTAGAACACCGTGAGCGTTGAATTATTCTCAAAAAATGTATTTTTCTTTTCTTCTTTGGCATTCGGGTCAGTCTTTCTTTTAGATGTAGACCTTGTGCCAAGCAGTCGTTTAGTTTTGTGTTATGCCATAGTATTGCCCTAACAGATAAACAGGCTAAGACTGCTAAACCTCAGTATTTACAGTTGATGTACAGTAAAAACAAGGCCATATTTATTGTAGCTCTGACAAGTCTCCTGCAGTTCTCTTGTTTCGCCAGTAGAGGTTGAGATGTTACTGAACTGCACACATAACACATGCCATGTAGTTCTGAGAATCATTTAGTGTCTAACAGCCATATACAGAAGCCATTGTGATGCTGCCGCATAATTTTTTTCCATCACCTGGCTCTCCGTTTGACCATGGGGTCCAGGTGCATTTTTTTTTTTTTGGAGAGCTTGTTTGCCTTTTCCCCCTGTTTTTTGCCTTGTGGCTGCTACTTTATGGCACTATTGTCACAGTATTTATTTGGTTCTGTGCATGAGCTCAGAGTCTGAAAGATGCTCCAGAATTTAACTCCTCAATTTCTATTGTTTGTTGTATGTTCCCCTGAAAGGGCATATGCAGAAATGCTAATTAATTGGGGCATTTTAACATGGAGGGATGTGCAATTCAAGCAACTGGCTTGCGCCTTTGGATGCATGCATCAATTCTGTCATTCCTTTTCTTTTGCAATGATTAGTGTATAGCAATCTGGAAATATTACAAAGACACAGGGACCATAATCACTTCCTTAGCTTTGAGAGGAAAAGACAAGGCCAAACTCCTTCAAGAGGGAATTTCGCTCGAGTTCCCGTACATTTATTCCTAATTAGCCAACATTCCCTTGATTAGTTTTCAGTGTTAATCCCTTTCCTTGTACTTCTGTAGCCCTTCTCCAGTCTGTAAATGAGTTTCTGCTGTTTTCTCGCGTCATCTTTCATGTGCCTTGGTGTATGTATACATATATACATCAACGAAAGATTCCCTGTTGGACATGTATGCCTTTTTCTATGCTTTCTTGCATCAGCGTTTTGTTACCGATGTTCTTATTTACAAACCAAGCCTTTTCTGTAATGTGCCTACGCTATATTGGAGGAAGTATACATTTTAATTTTGCTTTTCATATGAAACATAATCAAGCCTGAGAATAAAGTACTTATTCAACAATGAACAGTGATGTCCTTTTTTCAAGCCTGAAAGTCTGACCATTTTTCATAAATTTATTCTGCAAATAATATTTGTAAAAATCATACAAGCCTAAGCGTTCACACTGGTGAATCCGTTTTGACACAAATTTCATGGGTTTGTTTTACTTTCGATGACATTTCAGGAAAAAAAATGTGCTGTGGTATTGATTCACCTACAGCGTACAACTCAACCTCTCTGAGGTGCAATTATGTCAGTCATATTTTAAGATTTTACAAAAGGGCTCAATGAGAGCTGTGCAGTTTGCGCTTCGTACCACCATAAGTCCCTTAAAAATAATTCCTCCCCAGAAGAAAACGTTAGGAAATACACATCCATCCAAGAAAAACCTCTCCATGGACTTCAACTCGGTTCTCTCACTTCATGAAGCCAAGGTTTGTTTTCCCCTCTATCCTGTCCAAATAGAAAAAGCAGCTGGCTGGTGAAAGGGTACATCTTGACCTTCGAAAATCCACACCATGTCTTGAACAGTGGGACAGCTTGTAACTCTTGGTGAAAAAGAAATGTTCATTAAGGAAAAGAGTTTTTTTTTTTTGTTTTTTTTGCAGCGTCGTCCTCCAGTGCTCCTGTTAAAGTTTAATTTGTCATTCATTAAAAAAAAAAGCGCCTTCAATTAAAGGCCACATGTGCTGTAATCCCATGGGCTGATATCACTTCACATTCATTCATGCATCCACGCTCCTCTTCAGTCAGAATCTGTGAAAATGAACACAAAAGTATTAAACAAAAAACAACCTCATACCAAACACTATCTAAGGCAGGGGTCATCAAACTTGATCCTGGAGGGCTGGTGTCCTGCAGAGTTTAGCTCCAACCATAATAGGGTGACCAGACGTGCCATTTTCCAGAGACACGTTCTGGCCAGGATTTCTATGTTGTCTAAAATAACCAAGTTTGGGCTGTTTTCGCTGCGCAGATCAATCATTGTATGACATCTAAGTAAAATGAGAGCTCTAGAGAGCAGAGCAGATGACTACTTACGCTTTCGAATTTTTCTCACAGTACTTTGTCACACAACTATCGATTATTATTGGTTATTTTAAGCAACATGGAAATCCTGGCCAGAACGTATCCCTGTAAAATGGCACATCTGGTCACCCTAAACCAGGGATAGGCAACATCGGTCCTGGAGTGCTGATGACATGCAGAGTTTAGCTCCAAACCTAATCAAACACAGAACAAATGTCTTCAGAATTACTAGGGCTACGTGCAGGTGAGTTTTTTTTTCAGGGTTGGAGCTAAGCTCTGCAGGACATCGGCACTCCAGGACCGACGTTGCCTGTCCTGAACCAGCTAATCAAGGTCTTACAAGGTATACTTGAAACTTCCAGGAAAGTGTGTTGAGGCAAAATGGAGCCAGAAACTACAGGACACCAGCCCTCCAGGACCAAGTTCGGTGACACCTGATCAAAGGCAGGGATCTCCAAACCTGCTCTTGAAGAGCTACCGTCCTGCAGATTCAACTCTAACCCCAATCAAACACACCTAAACCAGCTAATCAAGGTGTTCTGGGTTACTTGATTTTTTTAGGCAGGTGTGTTGAAACGGAAGTTTGCAGGGCGGTAGCTCTCCAGAAGCAGGATTGGAGATCCCAGCTCTAAGGGCTAATCCCATCCTCAAATTAACTACAAAGTAATTCACAGCTAAAATGACAGAAAATTAATCACCTTGTTTAGTATCTGTTGATGTGTCAACTATTGACTTTGTGTTTTCATCCTTAGAGATTAGGCCGCTTCCTGACTGCTTCACCTTTACATCTTCCTGGTCTAGATGCTGTTCAGCTTCAGTTGGGGTTGCAGATGATGATCCAGTCATCACACTTCCTGTGCTCTCAGAGTTCCTTTCCTCGGATGAAAGTGGTGTCTTATTTGCAAACCACCGTCGGATCGATTCCTCACCTAGCTCACTTGATTTGACAATCTCCTCCAGCTTAGTCTCATCTAGTTTGCCATGTTTATCTAGGTGCTCCTTCAGAATACTAATGCTAGCTTTCTGGAAGTCCTCCTCATCTACCATGGTCTGGTAACTCTCGAGCCACTTGAGCTGACCATTCTTGAGGACATAGCGGCAATCTCCAAACCAACGTACGACCTCTGGTCGTGGTAGGCCTGTTTTAGCTATCAGATCATTGTACTGGGGACTACTGGGCCAGTGTGTGCGTGCAAAGACTTGCTTCAGCAGGTGGAGCTGTTCTGGTGTCTTCTTACCTCGGTAGGGGGAGGTCTGAGGAACATTTGATTGTGCCACCTTGGTAGCCTCATTAAGCTGACTGCCCTCTGGTTCATCTTTTCCATTAGATTCAGTAACTTTCAGCATTTTAAGATTGATTTTGATTGGGTTAACTTTTGGCTCACTACCGGTCTCATCCTTTTGTTTCTCCTCTTTGTCTTGTGTTTCCTTGGAGGAATCTTCACCTTCATGAGCCTCCTCATTGCTGCTATTTTCCTTTGTTATTCCATGCTCCTCTGCATCTCCCATCACATCATTATCTTCCCTTTCCGCCCTTTCGGCTTCCTCTTTCTTTTTTTCTGCTGCTACCCTCTTCCGTCGTTCAGCAAACCAACCGTGGATCTCACGGCGAGTCATCTTCGTTTCTGTTCTTAACCGGTCAACTTCTTCACTTGCTGGATCTGGGTCCTCTGCAAAGCTGGCTTCCAAAGCACGAACCTGGTGAGGCTCTCGCTCTTTGTACCGTATAGCCGTGAAATCTGGAGATGGGGGTCGTGGAGGACGCCGTGTTGGAGTTGGCGGTGATGATGTCTGTGAGGGGCTGAGAGGTGACTGCTGGGGGGTTTTAGGCCTCTCTGGGGGTATACTGTTTTCCGACAGGTCTACAGCAGCAAGAGTATCAAGTTGAGAAATGCTACCACTAGCTGTGACAGATGGACCTCCGCCACTAGACTTTGAACCCTTCAGATTCCGGAAGTGGTATCGGCGGTCGCTGAACCATTTGCGTACTTCACGTACAGTCAGACCAGTTAGGCTTATAAGTCGGTCTACTTCCTCTTGATTCGGAAACTGGCTTACGAGGAAGCTCTCCTTTAAGGCTGCCAGCTGTTCCTGGGACTTTTTGGTTTTGTTAAAGCTAGGGTCCAGGAAGTTAGTGCTGGAGAATATACGAGAGTTCATAGAGATAGGAGAGTCTGATTTACTTGGTACTGTGCTATCTGTTGTTGCTGTAGATGCCGAGGTTGTGGTCGGAGTGGGACTGGCAGTTGAATCAGTGTTTTTGCTGGTAATGTGGCTTTTAGCCTCAGAACTGCCTTTACCCTCACTTTTCACAATATTGCCATTGCTTTGAATGCAAGTGGCATTAGTACCTGGTGTATTGACCTTAACATTACTGTTGCTATTTGACTTAGCAGTGCTACTGCTACCAATACTGATTACACTAGCTTGGCTACACAAGCTGCTGGTACTACTAATACTGCTTGAACTGCTGCTAGTACTAGCATTGCTGCTGCTGCTACTACTGCAATTTCCACTACTGCTGCTTCCAACAGTGCCTAAAACCATGCTGATTCCTTTATCGGCTACCAGGGCTGCAGCAGGTCTGGCCTGCATCATCGGCTTTGCAGCAGCCTGAGGTTTAGGTGTTACGGCTAATGCAACAGGGGCACTGCTGACCTGAATTCCATTAGCCATCATTGGCTGGGTGACAATCACCCCTCCTTGGCTAACCAGGCTACCTTGCAAGATGTGAGGGATGCCAGTTGTGCCCAGAACTGTGATAGTTGGCTGAGTAGTGTGGTGGGTCTGACGTTGCTGGCCGTTCGAAGGTGCTGCCTGTATGATTGTATTGAACATTTTTCTGCGGGCATCTTCTATTTCCTCTGGAGACCAGCTGATTCCTTGTTTCAGCCTCTGTGCTGTGAACCAGATCTTGATCTGCTCCTCAGGGTACTTGGTAACTACAGTAAGGTAGCAAAGCTCAGCCTTGGTTGGATAGGGGAACTTGCTAAAGGATGTCTTCAAGAAACTGCTATTGTCCATGGATGCGTTGTAGGTAGGAATGCTGCTGAGAGGGATCATTACTTTTGGAAGATTCTTAGCACTTGATGAAGAGGAAGCCAAAGAGGAGTGGGATGAGGAGACTGGAGCAGATTGTTGATTGAGACTTCTGTTCTGCACGACAGAAACGACTTGTGTAACAGCAGTCTTCAGCATGGGCAAAGCTCCAGAGCCATTAACAATCTGTATGGCCGATGACAGTGCAACTTTGCTGGCTGCTCCATTGTGGACAATAGTGGGCACATGAGTGACAGTAACTGCAGGAGTCTCATTTTTCTCCACCACTTTGGTAATAGAGGGGGGAGGGTCATCAGTAACAGCGTGAGAAACTACAATCCTTTTGGGTTCTGATTTGCCCTTCAGCATTTTCATGATTGGTGTCTTGGTGATGGATATCTCAGTTTCTTTAGAGCTAGTGCTTTCGCAAGGATCCACGCAAAGACTCTGCTCTACTATGATTCTGTTGTCCTTCTTTTTGAGCTGAAGGGTGGTGTTTATTGTACTGGGATGGACACGAGCATTGTGCAGTGCTAACCCCTCAAATTTTACAGCACTTATTCCACAATCCACACAAAAAAAACAGGGGTCAATGCGGAAATCTGGGTGCCCGCTGTAGACGTGATCAAGGAATAGATTTAGGTCCTGGGTTTCAAAGTTACATGGCCTACAAGTATAAATCCCGCCATCTTTATTGGTATCACCTGCTTCTTGCCCAGAGGACTCAACCAAACTTTGACTGATTTTTCCACTTGCTTCCTCTGTAACGGAAAAGCCAATGTCCTTGGTTGGAGGGGACAGTCTGTCCCGTTCAAAGTCATCCTGCAGATGCATGGCTTTTACAGGAATCATGCATGGAACGGTCGACTTCCTCTTGCTAGCCATGGTTCTGTCTACTTAAGTCTCCAGTGAGAATCCTGATTAATTATTACGGTTATCCACTCTTACAGAACATCCGCTGGTAACTTGTTGATAGACATTATCATCGTGTACTTAATGGTTTCAGGCATCAGAGCATCTGTAAAGACAAAAAAACAACAGAAGCTCAATTTAGTTATTATACTAAAATAACAAGAAACTGCCTATTGACCTATCTTTAAACAGCTTTTTACTTACAGTACAAACGAGAAGAGCTGCTTTTATGTCTGTCTCTGATGACTGAGCTACTTTCAAAGAACCTTTTATAGCCTCTCATTCTGTTTACAGAGCATTCTCACAACCCACCCCCTCTCTAAAAAACGTTAACTTCTGTTGTTTAAGTAAATGACTTACTATTAATCAAACCTGATTGTTTTTATCATACCCAAATTGTGAGAAAACATACATTTCAATACGCATACATCCTTAAGTTCAACAGCGTATTCACTAAACAACAACACACAGGGGAAAAAGCACTTCAGCTAATTTCTGATTCAAATGGCTATGACTGCCAAGGCCTACTAGAAATATAGGTCACTTCCAATTCACTAATCTTAGACTGCTGCAAGCAAACATACCCAGGAACAGGGCAGCACACTTTCCTAGCTGTAAGTTAACCCTCTAAATGGGGCCACAAAAGGCATAACGCATAATGAGAAAGGACAACAACCCTGACAATAAGAACATGCTTCTAATAAGAGAATACCATACAGCTGTTCATAACCAAGATGAAAAGTCTTATGGGAGCATTACAGCTTTCTCCAATTCTACCATGTCACACAGGGACAAAGGAAAGCTTTGCTTCTGTTAACATGGTCTAGTTAGCCCCTGCTGGAAGATGCTCTTATTACACTTATCTGAATCTTGAAGTATTATTCTATATTGATGGCCATAAAATAAAAAAAAAACACGTAAAAATTATGTTTCACTATTACCAAACTTTTTCTGAGTCCCTAAAAACTTCAAATATACTTTTGTCTTATTGTCGCTGTTTATTGCTGTTGATGTCACGTCTAAAAACTTCACTAGCAGCTTTCGCAAACTGTACATGTCCTTCGGGTGGCGTCAGCCACTCTGGCATTGTCATTCAAATTGATTACTCACATTGCATTTATGGCTCAGGTGATAGCCTCAAAACGTTCTGTGAGCCCAGAAGCAAAGATGGCAGATTTTAAATGATGATCATGTGCTTGTCAGGTGAACTTCACCACTGCAAATGAAATGCACTGCCATGACATACTTTTTCCCCTAGAAAATGCCCTTCATCGCAGCTTGCTGTTCGGTTCAGCAAAAGGGGGCATGGCCCTGCCAACGCTGCTGGGTCACATAACCAACACAAAAGGGTTTGCGTGGGAGGCGGGCCTGACATCCATCACGCCGCTCAGACCCCGAGGACGAGAAGACAAGTGGGGGTTGGGTCCGTAAGTTTGGGCCGAGGTGCGAGTGTGTGTGTACACATGTGTTGGGAACTTAGGGAGGGGCCATTAACTCTCGCAGGAAGCAGTGAGGTGTTTCAGCCAGGAATTTTTTTTGCCTTGATACCAATTCGCCATCCCTACCCCCTTCACGCACACCCTTTTTCACCCTCATCCAACAATCACAGAGCCGTTACCCCCTCCACATCTCCTCCTCCTCCTCTCTGGCTCACTCCAAAGGCTCTGGAATGTTCCAGCATGAGCTATTTAGCGAGTGGTCAACCTGGGAGCCAAGCTGCCGTTTGCACTGAGCGACTCTTGAACTGGATTGTCTGGCAAATTGTTTGCTTAAAAATGCGCTAGTTAGCCATGTTCGAGATTGGAGGGATCGTATGTAAAATTTGTAATTAAAAGAAATACACTGATGAATGACTAATAAACCCTGCGGGATTAGTCTAATAGGGTCTGACTGAGATAAAAAGGATATGGATCACTAAAAGGTGCAAATAAAGTTTGAGGCCTATACAGTCAGCCTTCGTCCTCACTACACACTTTGTCTCTCTGGAGAACATGTAAATAAACAATGGCACCCATTCTGAACCACGTGGATGTTTTAGAAGATAAACGATGAACATGGCTTTGTGTAGTTGGGGTTAAAATCTCTATCCACTACGTTTGCTTTGGCGAAAACACGTACCCCACGGTCGGTTTCCCTGCTCGCCTTCACATCCCCTCCCCCACCGCCTCTCTCTCTCCCTCAACAAGTTCAGCCCAGTCTGCTGGGAGACGGGTCGTCAGCACCACTGGTGTGTTACTATCCCCATGGCAACCCCCCCTCGCACCCCACCTACACACCGAATTAACGCACTCAGTGGTCAACCCATAGACGGCGTTCGGTTCCTGGCTCTCCCCTGGGCTTGTTTTTTCCGGACGCTGCGAGTGGCGAGAGCAGTCCCTGATCCTATTTCAGACTGAGTTTGATAGGTGTGGTTGCTCGCTCTCATTGTCAATAGCGTGGCGTCCTCTTGTCAAAGCCTTTCTTTGAGTGCCACACCAATGCATGTTGACCCTCTCAGGTGAAAATGTGTTTCTTTACATGCATTCTTTTAAATTGGTAAAAAAAGTCAATAAATCTAATGCAAAGTGTAAAGATTTCACAAAAGTTTTGCGTTATGGTATTAAAAAGGCCAATGGCGTAGGCTATGCCATGCATGGCTTTTGGTACGTATTGCTCAGTTATTAAAAACGCAACACCCAACTGTGCATTATCATAAGTTCAAAAGCACCGAAGAACATTTGGCTTTTTCAACGCAGAGTGGCACAGATTCGATGTCACCAGCACCTAAGGTGTTAAGGCTCAGTTAAAAATGGAAGAGTGAGGGGGGAAAAAAAATGGCGGCACACCACACGCTCCGCTGTCCAACCTAAAATGGCTGACATCACAGTCTCCTAACCAGCGAGGCAGTGCAATGCCAGCTCCTGCTGACCAGAGCCGCTAGTACGCACAGCGCAGGGACCCGCAACCCTTGTCCTGATTTCAGACGCCTTCACGATCATGACCAAGCCAAGGGAACGTTTCCAGGTTTTCCAAGGGGATAGATTTGCAATAATCCCACCTGGAAGCTGGGAAGAGGGAAAGGAAAGTAAAAGCAGAAAGAGATACTAACAGAATCTTTAAATCCCTGGTTTTTTTTTTTTATCTTGATTAAAGTGTTCACTGATGATCTTCCTAAAGTCAGAGAGAATGATGCACTTCATAATCAGCATAAACAGATATTTTCAGATGACTGGCATTATAAAAGGCACATCTGTTTTTAAGGTAATAGCTTTTAAATTGCAGTCGTTTTGAGATGTAAAAGAGCATTGTTGCATTGACCGTGACTTTTGCTGAGGAGGAGAGGCCTGTAAAGGCGGTAAACCTGTTAGATCTACTATTTCCATGAATCAAATGCCATGGCCAGCATGTTCACCTCAGACAGCCTTGAGCTTCAGGACACAAAAATGGCTTCAATGTTGATGCAACAAGAAGTTACATGGTTTTTCTATGTTAATCCTTTTTAGCTGTCACTACTAAACTTTAACAACTGAAAACAATTAACATCTCTAAGTGTGGATGATCATTCATTAATTTTACACTAGAGCTTGACTGTTTTTTTTTTTATGACTGATACTAAAAGTTGATGCTACAGTGCAACAACTGATAATTTAATAACACTAAATAAAATAGCAAATTTAAAACTTACATCTTAAACTGCACTATGCATTAACTATACACATGGGGAAACTAAAAGTTGTGTTTATTGGTCTGATATAAAAGTGAATCACTATAAAACAATACATTGTCAACAGTTGTGATTGTAAATCAAAATGTGATCACTGACTTCTGGAAACACGCTTAATAAATAAATAGTCAGCTAACTGATCTACAATATAAATTAACTTTAAGGCTGATTAGCTGAACATGTCAGTGCTCTCAGTACCAGAAATTCACACACATGTTGTGCATGTCTGATCCCACACGTGTGGCATTATTCTGATCAACTTTAATGAGTATGAGCACTAATATTATGAAATATGATCAGATATTAAAACCCCACAAACTCCATCTCCACCCCTTCTTCCTGTCGCCATTACACACAGTGCCTCACTCGCAGAGCAGCAGTCAGTCACTTTAAATGCATGAGTGCAGTATAGCTGCTGTAATGATAAGAGTGTGACATCGATGTGTAACAATAAAAGTCAAACACAAACTCACCCGCGGGCACGAGCCAAATCCCGTCGGAGACGCGCTGCTTCAGCTGCCATACGCACGAGAAATACAACTCGAGTCAGCTTGTGCTGGAGGATACAGTGATGAGTGTAACACAAAGGGCCTTCACTCTTGTTTATGTCCAGTCGAGTGTGTGTGAGTGTGTGTTAAACACGGACTGGGAAAGAAACTCACGCTGTACGTCACCAGCAGCAGCGTCATGTGACTGAATGCGTCACTGGCATCCGAAGCCCTGATGATCGGCTCAGGAATAATTTACTGATGATAACGAGTCATTAATAGGCGGATACGCAAAGATGCGACTGCAGCACTTGTTGTCGTGAACGAAAAGTTCATTCTGCTCAAAGCAAACGCTGGTGAAAAAGTTTGATGGAAGTTAGATGCCAGAGATGTATTAGAGCAATTAAGAGTGCAATTTGTATAACCGCAATGTTTCTGTGGTCAGGTCAGGATGTACTATGCATGCGGCAGAAATAAGAGGTGTAAAGGCTTTTGATGACAAGAAGCCCTCTTAAATATAAAGGGGCTATATTTGTATGTAATAATACCTTTAATACAAGACTTTATACTGTGCATGAGCAATCCCTTTTGAAAAAGACGTTTATTCAAGTGTGCTATTAGTACTCATTTTAAGTAAACTTTCAGTCTACTCAGGAATGTGCTTTATATACTTCTCTGAAATTACATTTAAGTATACTTGAATTATACTTAGAAAAACTGTAAGGCGCGCTATTACACATCTTCTGAGCAGAATTTCTGAGCAGAAGTGAAGAAGAAACCGAAACAACAGATGTTTCCACATGTAATCTAACACAATTGCCAGACATAAAACAGCATCAAAACCATAGATATGGAAAACTGTGTAACGTTATGGAATAAAATGTCGACCCGTGAAGAGGAAATAATGACTGTCAAGCTTTGGGGTGTTGATCAACTCCATCTGCGTTTGGATTATCATAGTCTTTTTTTAGCTTTTTGTTCAAAATGTTGTTTATTTTTTATTTATGAAACATTCAAGTGTTTGTAAAAAAGAATGCATAAAGCTAGAAAAAAAAAGTTTTTGTTTACAAGCAGATACCCTGCTCTTTCTTTTGATGTTTTGTATGTTTAGAAATTCATATAACAAAATATATAGGCTACAAATGAAAAATTAATAATAAATAATAGGGACGTAGTAGTATACTTAAAGCATGATGTAAAGTTAAAGCTTACGAGTATATTTGCAGTATAAAACCACTAAACTAGTAGTTTACTGAGACTATACTTCAAAGTGTACTAAATATGCATAAAAAAGTGTTTAATTAGTAAACTATCAGTATACCTATAAGTTCACTTTTAGTATACTTGCAGTAAAAACATAGATGTAAACTAGTGTACTTAAAGTTTACTACTGTTATACTTAGAAGTGTACTTTTATATACTAGAAAGTGGGCTAATTTAGTCCCAAGAAGTATTGAAATAGTACACTATTTTTTTCAAGTATACTACTAGTACACTGATATTTGTATACTTACTATATACAGCATACTTAAAAATATACCCGAACTCTAGTATACTTAATAAAATAAACTTGAAGTATACTTATTTCCGGTAAGGGATAGTATGCGTGCTATTGTAAAGACAGCTTTGTTGTCTGTAATACTGGCTTTTATATTGTCTGTAATTAAGCAAATTATTTAAATACTTGAAAATATTCACGTTTACATTTATTCATTTAGCAGAGGCTTTATAATCAAGAATGTACAAATATTTACTTTTAAAATATTTTTTTTCCTATAAAGTAATGTTACATAACCTGACGAGAAACGCTGTTGTTTAATTCAAATGTGTTTCTTAAGTGCATTTCACTGTAGCTTGCTTTTAAAGAAGAAATGTCAAGCAATCAAATAATTGTGATTTAATATATTATAATAATAGTTAATAATAAAAGTCTTTAAAAAGGTTTTCCGGTCAGTATTTAGAAAGCAGAATGACAAAAGTGACCCTGAACTACAAAACCAGTCATAAGAGTCATAAGCTTTCCATTGATGTATGGTTTGTTAGGATAGGACAATATTTGGCTGAGATACAATTATTTGAAAATCTGCAATCTAAAATATTGAGAAAATCGCTTTTAAAGTTGTCCAAATTAAGTTCTTAGCAATGCATATTATAATTAAAAAATAAGTTTTGATATATTTACAGTAGAAAATTTACAAAATGTCTTTATGGAACATAAATGGACCCATACCCGTGCTACTTGAGACTGGTTTTGTGGTCCTGGCTCACAAATTCTCTGCTAGATGTTTTGAATTATTTATTTATTTATTTATTTTATCAGTCAAAATAAAATACATTTTCTAAAATTCTGTCAAACTCTCATCGGACCCTCTAGCGCCCCCTTGCGACCACGATTGACCATTTCAATTAGGGTTACATATAGCGGTCACATTAATTGAGTGCGAGTCACCAATACTTGTGATTAATACCATATTCACAATATAGCACTGCCTTCAGAATCCACTTGTTGCTTTTTATAAAATTTTCTGCATATTAAAAAATATTTAGGACACAACTTTAAAGCCTGTCGCCTCACATAAGCTTTATCTGCCACTATTTAGGCCCACACTGGAAACTTTACTTGAAAAAAATTAATAAATGAATGAATAAAATAAAATAACGATTCCTGATATTCGCCCCGAGTTCTTGTAAATACAATGCACATTTTACTTAGTAATAAAATAAATAAAATACATTTGATGTCAAGAGTTTGCATACACCTTGCAGAATTTGCAAAATGTTAATTGTTTTAGCAAAATTAGAGGGGTCATACAAAATGCATGTTATTTTTTATTTAGTACTGACCTGAATAATATATTTCTCATAAAAGATGTTTATAGTTCATCAGAGAAAATAATAGTTGCATTTATTAAAATGACACCGTTCTTGATTCTTAATACTGTGTTGTTTCCTGAATGATCCACAGCTGTGTTTTTTTTAGTTTAGTGATAGTTGTTCATGAGTCCCTTGTTTGTCCTGAACTGCTGGTCTCCAGAAAATCCTTCAGGTCCCACAAATTCTTTGGTTTTTTAGCATTTTTGTGTATTTGAACCCTTTTCAACAATAACTGTATGATTTTGAGATCCATCTTTCCACACTAAGGACAACTGAGGGACTCAAATGCAACTATTACAGAAGGTACAAACGCTCGCTGATGCTCCAGAAGGAAAACAATGCATTAAGAGCCGGGGGTGAAAACTTTTGAACAAAATTAATTATTTTGCCTAAATATCATATTTCTTCCCTTCTGGAGCATCAGTGAGTGTTTGAACCTTCTGTAATAGTTGCATATGAGTCCCTCAGTTGTCCTCAGTGTGAAAAGATGGATCTCAGAATCATACAGTCATTGTTGGAAAGGGTTCAAAAACACAAAAATGCTGAAAACCCAAAGAATTTGTGGGATCTAAAGGATTTTTCTGAAGAACAGCAGGCAGTTTAACTGTTTAACAAGGGACTTATAAACAACTATCATTCAGTATTAAGAATCAAACATATGTAAACTTTTGAACAGGGTCATTTTATAACTTCAACTATTTGTAAACGCCTTCTTATGTGAAATATATTATTCAGGTCAGTACTAAATACAAAACAACATGCATCTTGTATGATCCCTCTTATTTTGGTAAAATAATTACCATTTTATACATTCTGCAATGTTTATATAAACTTTTGACTTCAACTATATGCAAATGAAGCTAAACTCATTCATGTAATTCATTTACTAACACTCTGTGATACTGCAGTAATCATCGCTTTCCTGTGGAGGGCGCAAGTGGCTGGACGCATGCGTCCGAGACCCGTTCTGCGCTCTGATTGGCTGACCGAGTAGACGTCGCATTCGCTTATTGGATGCTATGGCAAGGTCATGACTTCGCCGCGCATGCGCAGAGCCAGTTCCCCGAGCTGTGTCAATGTGGGGCGAGAAGCAGCAAATCTGACCGTTTGCAGAAGGTTTTACAATCCCGATCAAGTCTTCAAACATCGGATTGACTGTTTTATCGTGTGTGCAGAGACGGAACATCATGACGAGCAGCTCGAAGCGGAAAGAGGATGTTCATGTGGCTAACGGAGGACTAAAGCAGTCCACATGGAGCAAAGCCATCAGCTGTAAAGCAGTGTGGGACGAGAAGGTCTGCTTTACACTCTTGTCTCAGTCTGTAGTCATGTATTTACGATATGTATGTATTATAGTGTGTTTTAACAGATGCAGATGTGTGTATGTGTGAATGTTGAGTTGTGATGTTCACTATTTAGGGTTCAGGGGTTTAGGTGTCCTGTTTAGGGATTGATTGGGCTCTTTAACGGATTACTACTGGCATGTGCTGCTCCCCGTTTATTAGCATAAATATTTGACCCTGGGCCACAAAACCAGTCATAATGGTAGATTTTTGGAAATCGAGATGTTTACATTATCTAAACGCTGAACAAATAAGCTTTCCATTGATGATTGATTTATTAGGATAGTATCTGGCCGAGATACAACTATTAAAAAATATGAAATCTGAGAAAATAGCCTTTAAAGTTGTCCAAATTAAGTTCTTAGCAATGCATATTACTAATCACAAATTATGTTTTAATATATTTGCGGTAGGAAATTTACAAAATATCTTCATGGAACAGGATCTTTACTTAATATCCTAATGATTTTTGGCATACAAGAAAAATCGATCATTTTGACCCAACAAATAGACCCGTTCTACTTAAAGGAGTAGTTTACGTTCAGAACAAGGATTTACAATGTACTCAGTCATCCAAGATGTTCATGTCTTTCTTCTGTTAAAAAGAAATGGTGTTTTTTTTTGAAAAAAAATAAATAAATAAATAAAATTTAGGATTTCTCTCCATATAATGGACTTCTATGGTGCCCCCGAGTTTAAACTTCCAAAATGCAGCTTCAAAGGACTCTAAATGATCCCAGCCGAGGAAGAAGGGTCTTATCTAGCAAAACGATTGGTTATTTTTATATATACAACTTATATAGTTTTTAATCTCAGGCACTCGTCTTGCTGAGCTAGACAAGACAAGCATTTGAGGTTAAAAAGTATATAAATTGGAATTTTTTTTTTTTTTTTTAGAAAATAACCCATCGTTTCACTAGATAAGACTCTTCTTTCTCTGCTGTGATCATTTAGAGCCATTTAAAGCTGCATCGTGGAAGTTCAAATTCATAGAAGTCCATTATATGGAGGGTTTTTTTCCTCAAAAAACACAATTTCCTTACAACTGAAGAAAGAAAGACATGAACATCTTGGATGACTGAGTACATCATCTGTACATTTTTGTTCTGAAAGTGAACTACTCCTTTAAGACTGGTTTTGTGGTCCAGGGTCACATATATATATATGCATGCTTTTTTGTTATGCTCTTTCATACATTAGTTATGCATATTGTTGTTTTATTGATTGCAGGATGAGTTTTTAGATGTCGTCTACTGGTTCCGGCAAATCATCGCTGTCATATTGGGCGTAATATGGGGTGTCGCACCTCTGAAAGGGTTTCTGGGAATAGCCATGTGAGTATAGCCAAGTCCTCGACCTGATCATCATGAAATCATAAAGTCATCATCCGTGATTTATGATCGCCGGTGTTTGTTTCCTGCAGATTCTGTATCATCAACGCAGGAGTCCTGTACTTGTACTTCAGTAGTTTCCAGCAGGTGGATGAGGAGGAGTACGGAGGAACATGGGAGCTCACCAAAGAAGGCTTCATGACTTCATTCGCTTTGTTTTTGGTAGATACATTTTGGCTTTTTCCTGTTAAACCTGTTTGAACTGATGCTTTGTAGAATCACTCAAAATAGCGGATTCTTGTTTGTTTATATATTTATTTATTTAACAATGACAGAGTATAAACTTTAGGGGGGAAAAAATGGAGTAAATACACTACTAGTCAAAAGTTTTTGAACAGTAAGACTTTTATTGTTTTTTAAAGAAGACTCTTCTGCTCACCAAGCCTACATTTATTTGATCCAAAGTACAGCAAAAACAGTAAAATTTAAATATTTTTAGTATTTAAAACAATATTTTAAAATGTAATTTATTCCTGTGATTTCAAAGCTGAAGTTTTAGCATCATTCCTCCAGTCTTCAGTGTCACTTAAGAAACTCAAAAAACATTTATTATTATTATTATTATGTTGAAAAAAGCTGAGTAGAATTTTTTCAGGTTTCTTTGATGAATAGAAAGTTCAGAAGAACAGCATTTATCTTTTGTAACATTATAAATGCCTTTATCATCACTTTTGATCATTTTAAAGCATATAAAGCTAAATAAAATTTACTTTTTTTAATTTCCAAGTTTTTGAATGATGTAGTGTATAATGTTACAAAAGCTTTTTATTTCAGGCAAATGCTGATCTTTGGATCTTTCTATTCATCAAAGAATCCTGAATAAAATGTATTGATCCGTTTTAAATATTGATGATAATAATAATAATAATAATAATAATAATAATAAATGTTTCTTGAGCAGCAAATTAGAATATTATAATGGTTTCTGAAGAATCATGTGACACTGAAGACTGGAGTAATGATGCTGAAAATGTAGGTTTGATCACAGGAATAAATTACATTTTAAAATATTTTCAAATAGAAAACAGTTATTTTAAATACTACAAATATTTCACAACGTTACTGTTTTTGCTTTGGATCACATAATAATAAATAAAGGCTGAGCAGAAGAGACTTCTTTTAAAAACATTAAAAAAACTTTTGACTGGTAGTGTATAATTGGAATTACAAACTATTAGCATTGAAATGAAATAATTTCTTATTTTTACTTTTTTATAATTTCATTATACACTACTACATGAAAGTTTGGGTTTGATTGTTTTAAATTTATTCACCAAAGCTGCATAAAAAAAACAGTAATAAGAGTAATATAATGAATTGTTAAAATGTACAATAACAGTTTTCTATTTTAATATATGAATATATGAGTAAAATGTAGTTTATTCCTGTGATCAAAGCTAAATTTTCAGCATCATTACTCCAGTCTTCAGCGTCACATGATCCTTCAGAAACCATTCTAATATGCTGATGTGCTGCTCAGAAAACATATTTTCTAAAACTTCTTAATATTTTGTGGAAATCATGGTACATTTGATGAATAGAAAGTTCACAAGAACAGCAATTATTTAAAATAATCTTTTGTAACTAAAAAGTCTTTATTGCCACTTTTGATCAATTTAATGTGTCCTGGTTGAATAAAAATATTATTATTATTTTAATCTTACTGACCCCAAACTTTCGAACAGTAAGTGTACACGAGGAGTGCGGTAAGCACTGTCATAAATGCTTATTAATATGAATACGGTTAATTTTGCTTGGTAGGACAAAATTAGGTAGACTTAAAGGGATAGTTCACCCAAAAATGAAAATGTTTGATGTTTATCTGCTTACCCCCAGGGTGACTTTGTTTCTTCGGTAGAACACAAACAAAGATTTTTAACCGTTGCAGTCTGTCAGTCATATAATGGCAGTCAATGGGCACCAAATCTTTAAGAGTAAAAAAAACATACACAGACAAAACCAAATTAAACCCTGCGGCTCGTGACGATACATTGAGGTATAGTTCCACTGTCCTGCTCAATACAGTTGAATGTTGCGATGGATCAAAGGTAAATAGTGTTGGGTTCGAGTCCACCTAAGTTGAGTCCGAGTCGAGTCAGAGTTTAACTAAACACTACTGTTTGTCAGTATCTTAACCTTGTTTTAACCTTTACAACTAGAATAAGGCAATGACAATTTAGATGTAACAAAAGCAAACCTCTATTGCATATTGCCATTTATATTTTTGATTTCACACCATCTCATAATCAGTGTCCTGCTCAGCAAACTTAAAGTCATGTAACAGAAGTTATAGCTGACTTGATTTACTGTGACATATTTCAGAGTGAAACAGCTTTTAGAATGTGAAAAATTATAGGACTTGACTTTATTTGTTGTTATATAGTAAATATATAAATTCAGTGGGGTGGGTAGGAAGCTTAGTGAATGAGACCTGAGGAGCAGAAAATGCACCTCTTATCTCTGATTGTGGCTGTGTTTTGGGTTTTATATGACGGATGGTTAGACCTTAGACAGGATAGATGGCATTTAAAAAAATATTGGTTGGAAAATGAGGCTGTGAGGGTTAATGACAGTTTTTAAGTAGCAGTTTATGGATGCCATGGAATAAAAGAGTAAAAAAAAAAGTCAATTGAGATTATATTTTAAAATTCTGACTTTATTTTCCCAATTCTGAAATTATATCTCGCGATTCTGATAAGAAAAGACATTCTCCCTTTTCCCCTCAGCTCAAAATCGTGAGTTTATATCCCACACTTCTGCCATTTTTCCCTTCAGAACTGACAAACTCACTACTGTTGAGTTAAATTGAGTTAAGTCCGAAACACAACATATTAAAAATGTCTAAATTGTGAGATAAAATAGTTAAATGTAATATGATGCAGTCTGCTGTCGCTTTAAAGGATAACTATTGCCAGAATGCAACCTGGGCTGTTTTTTTTTTTTTTTTTTTTTTACTGTAAACAAGACAAACTTATATCTAAAAGCATAATTACGACAAACAAGCCGTTTTTGAGATTGAGCGTGATTTGGTTTTGTGGTCAATGGCCGGTGAATGGGAGTACTAGGGGCATAACTTTGAGCGCATCAAAATCGATATTTTTACAACACTAAGAAGGCTCGACACACCATGAAACTTTGCTCGAAGTATCGCCTGGGTCTCTACACATGAACTCCAGCATTGAGAACATTGTTTGTGTACACAGAGTTTACTAAAAAGAAAGGTTTTGAACAACTCACTTTCACTGTTTGCGTTTCCGCTCGCGGCCGTCTTGCCAGTCAAGAGGTGTCTATCTCCGAATGCGAATGAATGGACTCCATAGGATGAAATATTAGGTTTAAATGAGGCTCGTTTTACAACTAGAAGGTTCATATTGATTTTCACTTGCGACAAAACAATGAATTAGCCGTGCATTTATATGGAAATATGCTTTAGGAGCTATCCATCTTTACTCTCCTCGCATTCGGAGATCGACACTTCTTGACTGGCAAGACGGCCGCGAGCGGAAACCCAAACAGTGAAAGTGAGTTGTTCAAAACCTTTCTTTTTAGTAAACTCTGTGTACACAAACAATGTTCTCAATGCTGGAGTTCATGTGTAGAGACCCAGGCGATACTTCGAGCAAATTTTCATGGTGTGTCGAGTCTTCTTAGTGTTGTAAAAATATCGATTTTGATGCGCTCAAAGTTATGCCCCTAGTACTCCCATTCACCGGCCATTGACCACAAAACGAATCACGGTCAATCTCAAAAACGGCTCGTTTGTCGTAATTATGCTTTTAGATATAAGTTTGTCTCGTTTACAGTAAAAAAAAAAACAGCCCAGGTTGCATTTTGGCAATAGTTATCCTTTAAGACCGGATGCACATCATATATTTTGACACATCTGTATGTCTCTCAATTGTTCAAATTCACTCAAGACAAAACCGACTGCATTTCCATGAATACTCTCCAAGACGGTGCATTTTGACATTACTTTTCGTGTAAGTGTGTAGCAATAACATGCAAAAGAAAACTTAATTCAGCATTTGCATGTATGCAAAGAAACCAGCAGGCTTTTGAGTTCTGGCAAGACTTTTAAACATGCGCAAATTCTGAATGTCACTTTCGTAATAATGCATCGAGTCAGGAAAATTTCCGTCAACTGTCCCTGGACTCTGCAATAATTCCCAAGTCCGAAAAGCTCGAGTTGGAGTCAAAATGCATCCGAGTCTGCTAAAAATTGTACTCGAGTACAAGTCCGAGTGCCCCAACTCTAGTAAATAATGATATAAATCATTAAATCATAAATCATAAATAAATCATAAATCAGTGTCTCGCCACGAGCCGCAGGGCTTCTTTTGGTTTTGTCTGTGTATGTTTTCTTTACTCTTAAAAGATTTGGTGCCCATTGACTGACAGACTGCAACGGTTTGAGTTTAAAATCTTAGTTTGTGTTCTACTGAAGAAACAAAGCCACCTACATCTTGGATGCCCTGGGGGTAAGCAGATAAACATCTGCTTTTATAAATTTTTTTTTTTTTTTTTTAATTTTTGGGTGAACTATCCCTGCAAATCGTCAGTTGAAATGTGATTCAGTATCAGATCTGTTTTTTGTTATAATAAATATACAATAATAAATATTAGTTAATTTTAAGTGAACTAATACAAGTTTGTCAGTGTGCTGGTGTTGGGATTGATTCAGGTCTATTTCTAACGTTGTCATTCTCCAATCATGTGAAGTTTCTAATAATGCTGTGTTTGTTTCCAGGTGGTCTGGATAATCTTCTACACGGCGTTACACTACGACTGAGGACTGCAGGAAGCCCATAGTCCTGGAGAGACAGAGACGGACATTTATTTAATGTGATCTGGAAGGGCTGGATGGAGCTACGTTTCCAAGGCGTCTGTATGTGTTACCAGCAGCATGCGTGAGCCTTGAGGAAGAGGTGCATCGTGGGTACAATGGGTACATGTTAATAACCTTCTCGAACCCAGGGCTCATTGAATTCTGAAGCTGATGTTGTCCAGTGCACTGCCATGGCTAATGGGTTGATAACTGTTATTTCTGTTCGTCCTCTCTGCTTTGTCTTGTTTGGTTGCCGCCGTGTCAAACAGGATTTAACTTAATTTTACGTTTCTTCTTAGTTTTTCTTTCACGATTAGCTTCCAACACGGATTGTCTTACTCTGTTATGACCAGTAAAAATCAAATAGGAGTGTGTAAATTCTGTACAATTCATTTTATTGAATCCATAATGTATTAAAGTATTTCTTATGTCTTGTTGACGTAACATACTGCTCAGTATTTTATAGTGTATTCATGGAAATGCGAATGATCCGTATGCCTGATGTGAGTAATGAGATGTACCTGAGGCTGTAGAGAGACTATTTTCTGGCTGAGATGTTTTGGAGAATAAAATAAAGCTGGGCTTTGTCCGCCCCACACTTTTCAACAGACGCTTCTGACGGACTTCTGATGGCACAAATCCAGTAAAGTTGTTTGTTCAATGACTCTGTTGACAGAAGTGCTGGATTTCTGTTGACCTTTATAATATATAACTCCTAAAGGTGCGGTGACATTGTGAAATTTTGCAGGCAGAAAAGCCTTGTCTGTTGAAGTGGTGCTCACACATAAGACACTTTCAAACCAAGCAGCCTCCTGTTGATAATATTGCTACTATTCATTTAATATCTTTTGCGGCGCACAAGCTGTGACCATCATATGCAGATATGGATGGATTAATAAAATCAGTTCTTTAACAGAGTTAAAAACAGCTGCAATTATTTATTTATTTGGTAGATGTTGCCATCTTAAAAGGCAGTATTAAACTTTTATTATATCGGATTGATTACGCAGTTCTGAGTAAAAGAGGTTGTCCAGTTTATAATGTAATTTATTCCTGTGATCAAAGCTGAATTTTTAGCATCATTACAGTCACATGATACTTCCGAAATTATTCTAATATTTTGGTTTGCTGCTCAAAAACATTCATTATCATTATTATGTTGAAAACAGCTGAGTAGATTTTTTTTTTCTAAAATTCAGAAGAACAGCATTTATCTGAAATAGAAATCTTTTGTAACATAAATGTCTTTATCATCACTTTTGAGCAATTTAAAACATCCTTGCTAAATGAAAATATTAATTTCTATAATTTATTTTCCAAAAAACAAACTGTCTAAAATCAAAACAATACCTGTTCTTGTCCTAGGACAACTTTGATTAACTTTTTTAAACAACTTCAAATGTCGACTACTATCTATCTATCTATATCTATATATATATATATATATATATATATATATATAATTATATAATAAAATAAATAAACTATATAATAAAAGCATATACTCCAAGATTTTGAATGGCATAGTGTATAATGTTACAAAAGCTTTTTATTTCAGATAAATGCTGATCTTTGGATCTTTATATTCATCAAAGAAGCCTAACAAAAATTCTGAACTGTTTTAAATATTGCTATTAATAATAATAATAATAATAAGAGGTGTTTTTTGAGCAGCAAATCACCATATAAGAATGATTTCTGAAGGATCATGTGACACTGAAGATGAGTAATGATGCTGAAAATTCAGCTTTGATCACAGGAATAAATTACAATTTAAAATATATTCAAATATAAAGCAGTTGTTTCAAATAGTAAAAACATTTCACAATATTACTGCTTTAGCTATATATTTTGGATCAAATAAATGCAGGCTTGATGAGCAGAACAGACTTTTTTAAAAACATTACAAATCTTACTGTTCAAAAACTTTTGGCTGGTAGTGTATACACATCTAGTTTGAGGCACAGATGTAGCCTACTCTTTGGATTGTTTTTTTCACATTTTCTAATAATACAAATTTATATGATTTCATATGAATATCATGTAATCATGCTGCTTTTTGGCGGAAAACGCGGCACTCTTCGTGTGATACTGATTATGAAATGACATATATATATATTATATTCATATTTTTTTCTACCCCCGTATCATAAGTGGTCATTCTAAATGCAGTTTAATAGACTTTATCATGCAGTGAAAAAACGCACTGTAAATTTACTTTAACGTGTAACTAACGTTAGTCTACTCTTCATCACATAACGTTAATGTATTCGTGCACTCTGTCAGTTAGGTGTTTTGTTTGTTTGTTTTTGGTTTTTTTTGCGTTATACAGGATAATGTGAAATCCCACATCGTTAAAACAACAACATTATAAGACGATATATATCGCACACCCCTATCAAGAGACACCAGTAAAGGCGTGAATTCAGTTATTCGTCAAAACACAATGTAATGTACGTGAATCACATGGAAGCAGATTAGGCTCATTAATAATTCACGCAAAAGACCATAGACTGTAAAAAATAAGGACGTAGTGTCCGTGACGTCATCCGTAGGTTTCTGAAGAGCGATTTTGAAGCCCGTCGCCATCTTGGAATCGCGTCATCGCGCGTCACTCCAGGATAATCGAAAATGGACAAGGCCCCCTGAAATGATCAGATTTTCATAAACAAGCACTATTGGCATGGCATCTAATTTATAAACATAACTTTAGTCCTCACAGTTACTTTATTTGGAATAATGGTGATATTCTTTATAAAAATAAATCTTTATTTTCCCCAAACTGGGTCAATAATGATATTATTTTAGTTTCTCAGTTGTTAAAGGTCCCATATTGTCAAAATCGAAATTTCCTGGCTTTTTTCATGATAACCGAGGTCTAGGGGCTATGTAACTACCATATGAGTTTCAAAGCAGTCAATCCACAGTAAACTGCACACAGCCTGCTTAAAGTAGCTGTTCGTTTTCACGAGCCGCTGTGACTTCCGTAACGATGTGACGTCCGATCTACTCAGTCACCGCCTTCAGTCACCACCCCGGGCACCAATCACATCCCACCCTCCTTTTGTCAAACCCAGACAACAACGCATCCATTCCATTGTTGAGCAACAACAACACGAAAACAAGTCGAGAAAACCCTGTTCAGTCCATGGATGTCAGGAAACAACATCATTGCACAGGCTTCAGAACAACGTTAATATAAGAGACCAGAGGCACGTCAACTTCAGCCTCTTTCACACAGCGATTCCGGTAAATACACGGATAATGTTTCCCATGATTTGTTCCGGAGTTGTTTGATTTGGTTCATTCACAGTTGTTTTCCGGAATCTGTGTATGATTTACACACAACCCATAAAGACATGTGACGTTTGGATGTGAGATGTAATGCGACGCGTACGATTCACTAAACTGAAACTAACCTGAACAAACTGTGCTTCAGCGCTGATAGTGAGGAGCTGGCTCTGCCCGATCGCTGCTTCATTCCACTTTGCACGTATTTTTTCGTCGTGAAGAGTCGCAGGGTAACGTGCATCATCACTACAACACTGCCTTTATGATTCTGGCTTTTGTTCACACAGCGCTCGTTCCCGTAATTTTCCAGAATCAGCGCGCATTGTGAAAGGGGCTTTACTGAAGCAACAGTTTTGTAGCTTAATGCATTCAGTGTTTGAAAAATAAAAAACATTAATGATCATTCTGAAATATCCTGTTGAGTATCAGCAGGCTAGGCTCTCTCTATTGCTCTGAGCTGGCTTACAGCATACATGCCGTAGTTACCTGTGGTTGGCCTGGCTGTGCATCACTCAGAAAACAACAGGCCAATCAGAAGAGAGGCTCATGAATATTAATTAGATGGGCCAAAATCGACCTGTTTTTGACAGAGCTCCTAAAAAAGGAGCTGTAAAAATATATTGAGATGGATTTTGGCACTTATACCGCAAATATATATTCTTAAGGACATCAACAACTAAAATAAACCTCCTGAAATGTGTACAATATGGGACCTTTAAACACTGATGGGTACTTATATTCTTATTCAGAGTTTTTAAATAAATATGGTATTCCTGTAACTCCTCGAGAATTTGCTATTGTAATGGATGCCATTCCTTCTGGGGTCATAACTCTTCTTAAGAACTCTGAAAGACCCCAGTCTTCTTTGTCAATGATTCATCCTTTTGATACAGTGGCTGGGAAAATTTGCTTTTTATCTACCTCTTCTGGTCGAAACAAAAGAATAAGACAATTGTTTCAAGATGAGATAACTTCTCTTCCACATGTTGTGTCCCACTGGAATGGCTTATACGAAAACATTCCATGGAAAAAAGTGTGGACCCTGTCATCCAAGTATTTAATAACTAATAAGTTAAAGGATGTTTCTTATAAATTACTTCATCTCTTTTACCCCGTTAAGCTTTATTTGAAAAAAAATGTTTCCAGATACTGATTCTTTATGCTCATTTTGTGGGGATGTAGATGAATCTATGTCCCATCTCTTTTGGAATTTATTTTGGAAGGATTTTTGTTTTTTTGTACGTTCTTTTACTTCACAGAGTTTTGTTTTGTTGTATAAAGATGTTTTATTTGGCTGTCATAGCTTTTCTAAAGAAGACAAGGACCAATATTATTTGACAAACTTATTTATTTTTCTTGCCAATTTTTTTTACACAAATGTAAATGGCAAAGTACTAAGCACTACTTTCCTGTTTTCTGTAAGGACCTTAAATCCTACCTTGATATTCTTCTTACATCCAGCAATTCCAAAGCCCTTAAAACTGTGGCTTTATGTCATCCCAGGTGAAAAAAAAATATACTTAAATGCAATGAAAATACACTTAAATACCCGCAAATACATTTTTAGTACATTGTTATTTTTTTGTGTTAAAAAAAGTGTGATGTTTATACACTATGAATACACTAATTAAAAGTATGTTTATACTTCAGTAGGACTTAAGTACACTTGAAAAAAGTATACTAAATACCAGTAATACTTAAATAAATTTTTAGTGTACTAAAATAAAGTATACTACAGAAAAAACATGCAAAAGAGTTGTATTAGTGTGTTTTTCAAAAGTGTGCTTTAAATGCTTTAAACATTAGTTGATTATTAGTAGACTGTTTACATACTAATCCTAAGTTTAAAATAAGTTAATATATAAAAAATCTATTAGTAATGTATTGTAGTAGAAATATATTTTCTCAAAAGTTGTACTTAAGTACACTTAATATGAATGCATTATTAGCACTAACACCTAAAATGATTTTGAGTGTGGTAATTTTAAGTTTACATTAAATTGATTTTATTAAAAATCTATTAGTAATGTATTGTAGTAGAAGTAGATTTTCTCAAAAGTTGTACTTAAGTACACTTAATATGAATGCACTATAAGCATTAACACTTAAATGATTTTGAGTGTGGTAATTTTAAGTTACATTAAATTGATTTTATTAAAAATCTATTAGTAATGTATTGTAGTAGAAGTACATTTCCCCAAAAATTGTACTTAAGTACACTTAATATGAATGCACTATAAGCATTAACACTTAAATGATTTTGAGTGTGGTAATTTTAAGTTACATTAAATTGATTTTATTAAAAATCTATTAGTAATGTATTGTAGTAGAAGTACATTTCCCCAAAAATTGTACTTAAGTACACTTAATATGAATGCACTATAAGCCTTAACACTTAAATTGATTTTGAGTGTGGTAATTTTAAGTTATATTAAATTGATTTTATTAAAAATCTATTAGTAATGTATTGTAGTAGAAGTACATTTTCTCAAAAGTTGTACTAAAGTACACCTAATATGAATGCATTATTAGCACTAACACTTAAACTGATTTTGAGTGTGGTAATTCTCCCAGGTTAAAAAAAAGTGCACTAAAATACACTTTATTTAAGTATACTTAGTACACTTTTCAGTAATGTACTAAAAGTGCTCTATTTTCGCGCACTAATTTTGTACTTATTGTACTAAAAAATAGTATTAAGTATATTTTAAGATAAACTTAATACCATCTAAGTGTACTCAACTGTGCTATTTTGAGACACCATGAAATTGAACTAAAATGTGCTTTTAACATACTATATCTGTATTTAAAAAAACAGATTTAGTTACAACTAGAAATACACTTGAACCCTCATTTTAAACATTTATAAATATATTTATGACTAATTTAATGTATAACAATAATATATTAAAAGAATATACAAATTGTGAAAAAAATGTGCTAAAATACAATTTAAGTACACTTAGTGCACTTCTCTAATGTACTTAAAGTGCTCTATTTTCGCGCACTAATTTTGTACTTATTGTACTAAAAAATAGTATTGAGTATATGTTAAGATAAAATTAATACCATCTAAGTGTACTCAACTGTGCTATTTTGAGACACCATGAAATTGAACTAAAATGTGCTTTTAACATACTATATCTGTATTTAAAAATATATATATTTAGTTACAACTAGAAATACACTTGAACCCTACTTTTGAACATTTATAAATATATTTATGACTAATTTAAAGTATAGCAATAATATATTAAAAGAATATACAAATTGTGAAAAAAGTGTGCTAAAATACAATTTAAGTACACTTAGTGCACTTCCCTAATGTACTTAAAGTGCTCTATTTTCGGCAACTAATTTTGTACTCAATATACTAAAAGTTATTCTTAAGTACTTCTTAAGATAAACTTAAAATCATCTAAGTGTACTCAACTGTGCTATTTTGAGACAGCATGAAGATTAACTAAAATGTGCTTTTAACATACTATCTCAGCATTTCCAAAAAATTTATTTTGTTACCACTTCTAATAGAATTGAAACATATTTCATAAACCTTTAAATATACTAATTATACATAAAAAATAAACTTACTGATTATTTAAAATACATGAATAATATATAACAAATGTATACAAAGCGTATTTATAATGTATTGCCCACATATTTTTATCAATAAAAAATACACTTGTTGATTATTTAAAATTCATAAATATATAACAAATGTATGCAAGGCGTATTTATAATGTGTTTCCCACATATTTTTATTACAAAAAAAATACACTTGTTGATTATTTAAAATACATGAATAATATATAATAAATGTATACAAAGCATATTTATAATGTATTGCCCACATATGTTTATTAATAAAAAATACACTTCTTAATTATTTAAAATACATGAATAATATATGATAAATGTATACAAAGTGTATGTCACGCCCTTGGACTGTTTGTCTTGGTTTTTCCCAGTGTTTCCCAATTGGACTGTCTGTTTGGTTTCTCCCATGCCCTTTTTTGGTCTTCCTGCTCATTAGTGTGATCCCCACCACCTGTTGTTGTAATTATCTCCCCTTTATAAGTTTGTTTGATTTCCTTGTTTCTTTGTCTGGCTACAAGCGTTACACCTATGTTCCTTCGTTGAGTGCACGTCTTCTCCCGCCATTCCTGTCTATTGTTACTCTGCCTGAGGATTTATTGAAGACTTTTTATTGAAGACGTTATTTTTTGCTTTCCTACACGTTTCGTGACAAGGTATTTATAATGTATTGCCCATACATTTTTATTCATTATAATACACTTAATAATTAATTAAAATATATGAATTATATATAATAAATTTATACAAAGCGTAATTATAATGTCTTGCCCACATATTTTTATTAATAAAAAATACATTATAAATACGCTATGTATACATTTATTATATATTATTCATGTATTTTAAATAATCAACAAGTGTATTTTTTATTAATAAAAATATTTGGGCAATACATTATAAATACGCTTTGTATACATTTTTTATATATTATTTATGTATTTTAAATAATAAGTGTATTTTTTATTAATAAAAATATGTGGGCAATACATTATAAATACGCTTTGTATACATTTTTTATATATTATTCATGTATTTTAAATAATTAATAAGTGTATTTTTTATTAATAAAAATATGTGGGCAATACATTATAAATACGCTTTGTATAAATTTTTTATATATTATTTATGTATTTTAAATAATTAATAAGTGTATTTTTTATTAATAAAAATATGTGGGCAATACATTATAAATACGCTTTGTATACATTTTTTATATATTATTCATGTATTTTAAATAATTAATAAGTGTATTTTTTATTAATAAAAATATGTGGGCAATACATTATAAATACGCTTTGTATACATTTGTTATATATTATTATTGTATTTTAAATAATCAGTAAGTTTATTTTTTATGTATAATTAGTATATTTAAAGGTTTATGAAATATGTTTCAATTGTATTATAAGTGGTAACAAAATACATTTTTGGAAATGCTGAGATAGTATGTTAAAAGCACGTTTTAGTTCATCTTCATGGTGTCTCAAAATAGCACAGTTGAGTACACTTAGATGATCTTAAGTTTATCTTAAGGAGTACTTAAGAATAACTTTTATATTAAGTACAAAATCAGTGCCCGAAAATAGAGCACTTTAAGTACATTAGGGAAGTGCACTAAGTGTACTTAAATTGTATTTTAGCACAATTTTTTCACACTTTGTATATTCTTTTAATATATTATTGTTATACTTTAAATTAGTCATAAATATATTTATAAATGTTTAAAAGTAGGGTTCAAGTGTATTTCTAGTTGTAACTAAATATATATTTTTAAATACAGATATAGTATGTTAAAAGCACATTTTAGTTCAATTTCATGGTGTCTCAAAATAGCACAGTTGAGTACACTTGGATGGTATTAAGTTTATCTTAACATATACTTAATACTATTTTTTAGTACAATAAGTACAAAATTAGTGTGCGAAAATAGAGCACTTTTAGTACATTACTGAAAAGTGTACTAAGTATACTTAAATAAAGTGTATTTTAGTGCACTTTTTTTTTACCTGGGATTCTCATAATATTTCCCTGATTGTGTTACCTGTATTTGTACTCTCAAATGTACTTACCCCTGGCATTGGCGTTTTGTATGTTCTCTACTGCAATAAAAAAAAAAAAAGAAAGAAAATGGACAAGGCGGGACGTGGGTGGAGCTGGGTGCTGAAACCACGCCTACTTAGCGCACCAGTGGTGACAGCAGTGGCAATCCCCCTGTCACTCAAGTGGCCACGCCCTTAATTATGCTGAACTTTAATGCTTAATATAACTTAAACGGATGAGTTATAAAAAAATTCACCCCCCTCACAGTTGACATGAAGGGCGAGATTAGCTATATAGTCTAAAACCACTTTTTGAACCAGGCTGTAAACATGTTTTGTCTGCTGTAAATTTGGGCATTTTAACATGGGGAGTCAATGCATGGGACTGACTCCCTTTTGCAGCCAGTCTCTAGCGGCCAGTCGATGAATTGCAGTTTAAGCCACTTCCATGTTGGTTTCAATCATAGGGTTTCAATGGAGAGAGCAGGAGGTTGCCGCTTGCAAAAGACGCGATGCACACATGCGTGTCCCAATTCACGTGCACGAAAAGAAAAAAAAATTCACAAAAACCAACTCACGTGCAAAAAATAAGAATATAAATTCATAAAATACGTTTCACAAATTGCAAAACACAATTCACAGATTTACAACTGTGTACAACAATTTTGAAGAAATTAATAGCTACCAGATAAGTCATATTTTTAAACTGCATTTTCATTGTTGAAGTTTAAAAGTCTGGGTGTGTGACAAGGAGAAAACGGTGATTTTGCAACATGACCAGCATAAACCAGCAAAGGACCAACATTAACCAGCAAAGGACCAGCATAAACCAGCAAAGGACCAGCATAAACCAGCAAAGGGCCAGCATTAACCAGCAAAGGACCAGCATAATCCAGCAAAGGACCAGCATAAACCAGCAAAGGGCCAGCATAAACCAGCAAAGGGCCAGCATAAACCAGCAAAGGACCAGCATAAACCAGCAAAGGACCAGCATAATCCAGCAAAGGACCAGCATAAACCAGCAAAGGGCCAGCATAAACCAGCAAAGGGCCAGCATAAACCAGCAAAGGACCAGCATAAACCAGCAAAGGACCAGCATAATCCAGCAAAGGACCAGCATAAACCAGCAAAGGGCCAGCATAAACCAGCAAAGGGCCAGCATAAACCAGCAAAGGACCAGCATAAACCAGCAAAGGGCCAGCATAAACCAGAAAAGGACCAGCATAATCCAGCAAAGGGCCATCATAAACCAGCAAAGGACCAGTATAAACCAGCAAAGGGCCAGCATAAACCAGAAAAGGACCAGCATAATCCAGCAAAGGGCCATCATAAACCAGCAAAGGACCAGCATAATCCAGCAAAGGACCAGCATAAACCAGCAAAGGGCCAGCATAAACCAGTAAAGGACCAGCATAAACCAGCAAAGGGCCAGCATAAACCAGAAAAGGACCAGCATAAACCAGCAAAGGGCCATCATAAACCAGCAAAGGACCAGCATAATCCAGCAAAGGACCAGCATAATCCAACAAAGGACCAGCAAACCAGCAAAGGGCCAACATAAACCAGCAAAGGGCCAGCATAAACCAGAAAAGGACCAGCATAAACCAGCAAAGGACCAGCATAAACCAGCAAAGGGCCAGCATAAACCAGTAAAGGACCAGCATAAACCAGCAAAGGGCCATCATAAACCAGCAAAGGACCAGCATAATCCAGCAAAGGACCAGCATAAACCAGCAAAGGGCCAGCATAAACCAGTAAAGGACCAGCATAAACCAGCAAAGGGCCAGCATAAACCAGAAAAGGACCAGCATAAACCAGCAAAGGGCCATCATAAACCAGCAAAGGACCAGCATAATCCAGCAAAGGACCAGCATAATCCAACAAAGGACCAGCAAACCAGCAAAGGGCCAACATAAACCAGCAAAGGGCCAGCATAAACCAGAAAAGGACCAGCATAAACCAGCAAAGGGCCACCATAAACCAGCAAAGGACCAGCACAAACCAGCAAAGGGCCAGCATAAACCAGCAAAGGGCCAGCATAAACCAGCAAAGGGCCAGCATAAACCAGCAAAGGACCAGCATAATCCAGCAAAGGGCCAGCATAAACCAGCAAAGGGCCAGCATAAACCAGCAAAGGGCCAGCATAATCCAGCAAAGGGCCAGCATAATCCAGCAAAGGGCCAGCATAAACCAGCAAAGGACCAGCATAAACCAGCAAAGGGCCAGCATAAACCAGCAAAGGACCAGCATAATCCAGCAAAGGGCCAGCATAAACCAGCAAAGGGCCATCATAAATCAGCAAAGGACCAGCATAATCCAGCAAAGGGCCAGCATAAACCAGCAAAGGGCCAGCATAAACCAGCAAAGGACCAGCATAAACCAGCAAAGGGCCAGCATAAACCAGCAAAGGACCAGCATAATCCAGCAAAGGGCCAGCATAAACCAGAAAAGGACCATCATAATCCAGCAAAGGGCCATCATAAACCAGCAAAGGGCCAGCATAAACCAGCAAAGGACCAGCATAAACCAGCAAAGGACCAGCATAATCCAGCAAAGGGCCAGCATAAACCAGCAAAGGACCAGCATAAACCAGCAAAGGGCCAGCATAAACCAGCAAAGGACCAGCATAAACCAGCAAAGGACCAGCATAATCCAGCAAAGGGCCATCATAATCCAGCAGGACCAACATAAACCAGCTAAAACCAGCATCCCAGCACCAAAACATAACTAACCAGCATATACTGTTTTTTTCAGCAGGGTTTTAATTTTTAAATTTATTTATTTTGTATAAAATCACTTCCACATCATAATATGAAGAACTCATTCTAGTGTCGAGACCAAATGAAGTATAGTGTTTGTCGTCCTCTGGTGTTGAAGGCGAGTGCGCGCGTCAGATAAATGACATCACTGAGGTAAATGACGTAGTGCATCATGGCGGCGCCCCACTCCACCATGAAATTCTGGAAACCCGGTAAAATTCACATCACATATCGCGGAGTTATCCTAACATATTTATTCATATTTGGCTCGTGATTATACTTTAAAGTAAAGGCGTGCTGCGTGTTGTTTCATGACCATTTTCAAGTGTGTATTTGGTGTATTAGTGTGTGACTGACTGCAGTGCTGCAGGACTATATAACACTGTTACGTGCCACATGTATAATATCACAGCAGCATAACATAACATCACGCGCACAGAAGTTATTACGCTGCAATTCGTTAAAATGTCGTTTTTCTCTCTGACGAGCAAAATGCATCGAGAGACTGTGAATCAGATGCGGGTGTCAGTGAACATGATGCTGTTGTCATGTGTTTGTGTGAAGGGCTGTTGATCTGTGTGTTTCACAGGTGCAGAGGCTCCAGGTGTGTGTGAGGAGAGAGCTCTGTCCACTGAGACCACCGGCTCCCCCATCATCTATAACCCACACACCACTCTCTCCATAGAGAAACAGAGGCAGAGACTGCCTGTCTTTAAGGTGCCTACAAACACATCATTCAAGTATATCTGAGTGGAGTTATTTTAGTATTATCATTGCTCTATTGTGGTATTAGCTTTATTAATTTATTTATTGAAACAATTTTGTTATGTTCATTTTTATTTGTTTTATATTTTTTTATTAGGCACCTTGATATTCTGGTCATTTGTTTTCCAAGCATATTGACCAATTCCAAACCACATCAATCTTAAAGGAGTAGTTCACTTCCAGAACAAAAATGTACAGATAATGTACTCACCCACTTGTCATCCAAGATGTTCATGTCTTTCTTTCTTCAGTCGGAAGGAAACTATGTTTTTGAGGAAAACATTTCAGGATTTCTCTCCATATAATGGACTTTTATGGTGCCCCCGAGTTTGAACTTACAAAATGCAGTTTAAATGGCTCTAAACGATCACAGCCGAGGAAAGAAGGGTCTTATCTAGTGAAACGATTGGTTATTTTCTAAAACAAATGACAATTTATATACTTTTTTTAATCTCAAATGCTCGTCTTGTCTAGCTCATCTGTGTCTACTCTGTGTAGAGATTAAAAAGTATATAAATTGTAAATGTTATTAGAAAATAACCAATCATTTCACTAGATAAGACTCTTCTTCCTCGGCTGTGATCGTTTAGAGCCATTTAAAGCTGCATTTTGTAAGTTCAAACTCGAGGGCACCATAGAAGTCCATTATATGGAGAGAAATCCTGAAATGTTTTCCTCAAAAAACAATTTCTTTACGACTGAAGAAAGAAAGACATGACCATCTTGGATCACAAGGGGGTGAGTACATTATCTGTACATTTTTGTTCTGGAAGTGAACTACTCCTTTAACCCATGTGTGCCCAATTTTTTCTGAATTGTTTTATGCATTGTTTTATATAGTTGTTGTTCTATATTTATTTTCCCCAAGTTTTTTTTTTTTTCTTCTTGTAAATTGTATTTGAATGTCCGGCAACTATAGTTTCCGGTGGACAATTATGTTGTATGCACCCCTTTAATGTCAAATTTGAATAGAAGGAGAACATTTGGCATCAAACTCAAAATAACCGCTTTCAACACTCTGCTGAAAAAAAACAGCTAAAATCAGCCCAAGCTGGTTTTAGCTGGTTTAATCTAGAAGTAGCTGGTTCCAGATGGTCTCCCAGTCTGACCAGCTAAGAAAGTGGCCAAAAACCCTCTAAAACCAGCCTGTTGACCAGCTAAAACCAGCTTTTTTTTCCAGCAGGGAAGACCAATCTTTATTCATAAACGAATTTATCATGTATAAAAGATGAAGAACGTTAGATGCAAGCACAAAAAAGCTACATCTAGCTTATAATCACTTTAATATGTAAACACAACAGACAGCAAATCCATTTGTCTTAAAGTGGTGGAACACAGTGCAGATATACATATATATAGAGAGAGTTTTAATCTTATTTTTTATTTAAGTTTTTGTTTTAGTAATTTTTGTACTTCAGCATAAACTTATTTCAGTTACTTGCCAAGTATTAAATTTTATTATATTATTTCAATTAATTAGTTAACAGTAAAAACTATGGTGTGTATTTCACTTATTATTTATTCTTTACTTCAGATTTTATAATTTTGTTTTTACGGTGCATGATAGTATGAGGAGTTCAAAGTAAAATACAGTACAAGAAGTGGACTTTTTGGTTACAATAAGCGTATTAAATAATAATGCAGTTGATAAATATATTTCATATATTTTTTTATTGTTTTATAAAAAAATATAGGTTTGTTTTTTCTTTTTTTGAAAAATGTATGTATTATTATAGACATACAATTATTATTATATATAACTTTTAAAAACTATTACCTATAAATCATAATCTAAATTCAATCTGTAATATAATTAAGTACACACACATTTGTAAATACACAATGGTTTTTATTATTATTTTTTTTAGCATGTTATGCAGTGAATGCAAACTCTTCCTATATTTGGCTTCTTTAAGTAGATGTGACAGAATTTTGCTTTTTTTTTTCCCCACTTCCTTTGTCTTAGAATTTTACAGTGCAATTTTATTTTGCAATGCATCTTCTGCATTTTATTTTTTGGCATCCAGCACAGAAACAACATCCTGTATCTGGTGGAGAGTTTCCAGACAGTGGTGATTGTTGGAGAAACAGGATCTGGAAAAAGCACACAAATCCCACAGGTTTGTCCAGCCTCAGCCAATCAGACGCAAAGCTTTTCTTCAGTCAGTTAAACATTAAACAATTGGTCCTCAGTCATTTTTGGGTGAATTTTCTTGACTTAAATAAAATGATTGCAGTATCTGCTGGAGGCTGGATGGGCGGCAGATGGGAAGGTGATCGGTGTGACTCAGCCTCGACGAGTGGCTGCCACATCTGTATGTGAACTCTTCTCCTCAGTTTAATATAAATATGAATATGTCTGCTGTGGGCCGGTGACTGTATGTGATCGTGTGCTCACAGGTGGCCGGTCGCGTGGCAGAGGAGCGTGGAGCGTTTCTTGGACATGAGGTGGGCTACACCATCCGCTTCGATGACTGCTCTGACCCTCACGCCACACGCATTAAGGTACAGACAGACACTCATTCGTTAGTTTTATGTTCTGTTGTTTCAGTGAGTGTTTCATCTTTACAATGACTTTCTGTTCTCTCTCACTCAGTTTCTGACAGATGGGATGTTAGTTCGGGAGATGATGTCTGACCCGCTGTTGAAGAAGTACAGGTAAAATTAAAGCTGGTCCTCGCACCCGGGCTCACCGCTGACCAGTGGCTTTAGGAAAACAGCGAACGGTGGGCAGTATGCTTTTAATAGAGTAAATATAGAAGAAATATGTCAAAGTCATTTAAATGTGCCAAACTTCCTGCTTCCAGCTGGTGGCGCTATGCCTATAACTGATTATTGGCACGTAGATGTGTTCAGGCCAGCACTTTTATCAAACATATGAAGTTTGGTGCAGATTGACCTTGGTATGTTTGAGTTAGTGTAAAACAAGTCATTTCCTGTTGCCAGCAGGTGGCGCTATGATTATAACAGAATATTGGCCTTTAGATGTGTTCAGGCCAGGACTCTTATTGAACGTGTGAAGTTTGAGGCAGATTGGACATTTTATGGCTGAGTTACAACAACTTTTATTTCCATGGCGAAACATTGAAATTTGTCAGGCCGCTACGGACACGCTCTTCAACGAAAACTCAAGATCTTCGCAATTTAACATCGCTAAGGCCTTTAGATTAGTCTGACCAATTTTGGTGTTGATCTGTATAAATCTCTAGGAGGAGTTTGTTGCAGCATAAAGCATGTCACTTCCTGTTGCCAGCAGGTGGCGCTATGACTATAGCTGAATATGAGCATGTAGATGTCTTCAGGTCAGGAGTGTTATCAAACATCTGAAGTTTGGGGCAGATCAGACATTGTATGCCTGAGTTATAACAACTTCCTGTTTCATGGCAAAACATCAAAATTTTTCAGGCCGCCACGGACACGCCCTTCGACGAAAACTCTAGAACTTCGCAATTTAACGTCACAAAGGGCTTTAGATTAGACTCACCAAATTTGTCGTTGATCCGAATAAATCTCTAGGAGAAGTTTGTTCAAGTACGACGCCTGAAAATGGAAAAAATAACGCAAAATTTGCTGAGAAAATTAATAATAACCGACTTCCTGTTGGGTTTCGGATTTTGCTCCAAGAGACTTTTTTGTAGGTATTGGCGTGTTACATGTGTGAACCAAATTTCGTGCATGTACGTGTAGCGTAGCTCAAAGCGCACACCGCTGAACATGTATAGGTGGCACTATCGAGTCATTTTGCCACACCCACTTCTGAAACCCATATCATATCAGACATTTTCAGAGGACGGGTTGATTTCTGATCCTGTCGTGGTTTGTTTTGTTGTAGTGTGATAATGCTGGATGAAGCTCATGAGCGAACACTTTACACTGACATCGCCATCGGCCTCCTGAAGAAGGTGATGCTTTATTTGCTTTGTATCTTCTTTCAGATGTGCATTTGTGTGGTATTTTGTTTTTCTCATTGTTTTTTCTCTCTTTACAGATTCAAAAGAAGCGAAGAGACCTGCGTTTGATTGTAGCATCAGCCACTCTGGATGCCAAGGTAAATCTTTTTTCAAATAGCTTTAAATGTATAGTATGTCACAAAAGTGAGTACACCCCTCACATTTCAGCAACCATTTTAGTATATCTTCTCAAGGGACAATATTATAGAAATGAAACTTGGATATATTTTAGAGAAGTCAATATGCAGCTTATACAGCAGTATAGATTTATTGTTCCCTGAAAAGAACTCAACATACAGCCATTATTGTCAAAATAGATCGGAAAACAAAAGTGAGTACACCCTAAGTGAACTTGTCCAAAGTGTCAATATATTGTGTTAGCACCATTGTTATCTGGCACTGCCTTAATCATCCTGGGCATGGCATTGACCAGAGCTGCACAGGTTGTTCCTGGGATCCTCTTCCACTCCTCACAGAGCTGCTGGATGTTAGACACATGGTGCTTCTGCACCTTACACTTGAGGATGCCCCACAGGTGCTTAACAGGGTTCAGGTCTGGAGACATACTTGACCACTCAATCACCTTCACCTCTAGCCTCCTCAGCAAGGCAGTTGTCATCTTGGTGGTGTGTTTGGGATCATTATCATGTTGGAAAACTGCCGCTCGACCTAGTTTCTGGAGGGAAGGCATCATGTTCTATTTCAGATTGTACAGTACATAATGGACTCCATGTTTCCCTCAATGAACTGCAGCTCCCCAGAACCAGCAGCACTCATGCAGCCCCAGACCATGATGCTACCACCACTATGATTGACTGTAGTACTCCTCACCAGGGCATCGCCACACATGCTGGACACCATCTGAGCCAAACAAGTTTATCTTATAGTCTCATTAGACCACAGGACATGGTTCCAGTAATTCATGCTCTTGGTTGTCTTCAGCAAACTGTTTGCGGGCTTTCTTGTGAGCCAGCTTCAGATGAGGCTTCCTTCTGGGACGACGCCCAGGCAAACCAACTTGTTACAGTGTGCGACGTATGATCTGAGCACTGAGAAACTGACCTTCTACTTCTGCTACCTTTTAAAGCAATGCTGGAAGCACTCATGCATAGGGCTGCACGATTAATCGCACGATGTTGTGAGACGTGTTTAGTCAATGAAGCTGGTACTTTGATTAGTAGTAAATCTCCATCACGTGCGTTCAGCTGGAGCGGCAATTAATACACCTAGCCATAAATTACTGACAAGCTACGCCAAATCGTGCTCAAAATCGCATTCGATATACTCATGCATCTGTTTTTGGAAGCCAGGTTCAGCACCTGACGCAAAGAAACAAGTGCTCAACTTCGTTGATCGACCCTTGTGAGGCCTGTTGAGAATGGAACCCATCTTGGAAAACCTCTGTATGACCCTGACCACTGTAGTGTAACTCGGTTTCAGGGTGTTACTGAACCTCTAATAGTCTTGGTCATCTTTGTGGAGAGCAACAATGTCTAATTCTTTCTAGTTCTTTGCCATGAGATGCCATGTTGAACGTCCAGTGGTCAGTATGAGAGAAATGTACTTAAAGCACCTTATTTAAACAGCTCTAATACAAGATACACAACTTTGTATGGTCCTGTCAAGCAGACATAAACAGGATGAATAGGACATGTGGCTTTAAATTAGAGATGCTCCGATCAGCATTTTTGGGGCCGATCACCGATTACCGATCACCAAGATCATGATCTGCCGATTGCCGATCACTGCCGATCACAGAATGGCAGGGGAATGGGAATCTTTGATCTATAATCTAGCAGAGTTTGCACCATTTGTAGAAATGAAACTAACTCTAAATTAACTATATTGAAAAAAAAAAAAAGCCTCTAGAAATAGGCTACAGTCAAGATCTTGAAGAACCACCAAGTTAGGGTTGGAGACGATAGTATCGTGTATCGACAATAGTTAGAGATATCGCCAGTTGCTGATGCCTTCCCTGCTGAAAAAAACAGCATATGCTGCTTAGGTATGTTTTGGTGCTGGGATGCTGGTTTAAGCTGGTTTATGCTGGTCATGTTGCTGGTCAAGGACCAGCATTAACCAGCCAAAGAACCAGCATGAACCAGCAAAGGACCAGCATAAACCAGCTAAAACCAGCATCCCAGCACCAAAACATACCTAAGCGGCATATGCTGTTTTTTCACCAGGGTTTGACGATAGCAAGACGGTTATTATTATTATCCGTCAAAAAGGCGCCTAACTTTAGCGATGCAGTGCAGAGAGTCGGTTCTAGGATGCTTCAGAAACTTGTCGTGATATAAACACACGCATAGAGTGGCCACGTCGCCTTAATGCGCCGCATGGGGAAGAGATTTATTTATATTAAAGTGCACCTCGCACTAGACTAGGCTATGTTCTTTGATATTGTAAATGTTCGTTGCTTGTTATTTGTAGCTGCTTTTTAAGATGATGTAAGGATTATATTATCCAGCATTGCAGTCATTAGGATAAAGGTAATAAAATGTGGTTTAGGCTGAATTAAATATGATATATCAGAATCTGTCTGTATATAGGAAACAAACATTCACCTCAGTAACATCTATATGCGTTCATTAGAATTACGATGCGATAAAATGGCGCTAAACATACGCACGTGAATTACACGCGCACCGTTTCTCCTCATTCTATATGGACTGAACTACAACATGAACTGATGACAACAATCAGACATACAGCGGTAACATTATTGCAATATGACGGGTATAGAAAGATACATTAATTTACATTCAAGCACGCACATTCACCACTCAGAATGAAACCGAAAGTATACTTTAACTTCTCCGGCAAAACTACAGTCAGCGCTCTGTACACGCACAACTTAGTCACATGCCCAATAACAAGACTACCCTTACAAAACTAATAAAGAATTTAGTACTCATGTTGCATGTTGCCACTGGTAAGCTCCGCTCTGCTGTTGTTTACCTAGGCGCCGTGCATGCACGTGTGAAAAAGTTGCGCGAGTAATTTACGTCAAGTGATCGGCTTTTTTGATCGGCGCTTTTGGGGTTCACCGATCAAGCTATTTTTAGCCAATATCGGCCGATCATGATCGGTTGCCGATCAATCGGAGCATCACTACTTTAAATGGTTATACAACATACTGCTGTAATCACTTAGGCTGTACTTACGTTTGGTGCAAACAATTTTAACAATAATGGCTGTATGTGGAGTTATTTTCAGAGGACAGTAAATCTATACTGCTATACAAGCTGCACATTGACTACTCTAAAATATATCCAAGTTTCATTTCTATAGTATTGTCCCTTGAGAAGATATACTAAAATGGTTGCTGAAATGTGAGGGGTGTACTCACGTTTGTGACATACTGTATATGTATATTGTCACTTCACAAAGCTGTTGTTGGTTTCTTCAGTCATCTGAGTGTTCATGATAATGAGCCGCATGATTACTGATGATCTCAGTGGTCAGTTAGCGGTCTGTATCAGTTGATCACTGCTGTAGCCTGTGTTTGTGTGCTCAGTGTTGGTAGTGTTTCTACATCTGATACATAAAAAATATTGTTTCCTTCAGAAATTCCATGATTTCTTCAACCTGAATGAGTCTGGAGACCCAAATAAAGACACCTGTGCGATTCTGACGGTCGAGGGACGAACTTTCCCTGTAGATATTTTCTACACTGTCAGGTGAAGCTTATATTCACATAAAGTCATTCCTGTGATAAATCAGTCTCTCTCTGCGTAATATAATGAAGGTGACGGGATGTTTTCTGTCTCTAGTCCTGTACCGGACTATGTGAAGGCTACGGTGGAAACTGTGATGAAGATCCACGAGACAGAGGATGATGGAGATGTGCTGGCCTTTCTCACAGGACAGGTGTGGGTGCTGGTGGAAAATGTGTCACATTTTTGTAGATTTGTTCTGGAATGGACACGCAGCACCTAAAATGGTCTTAAAAAAGTGTTTTTTTTTAAAGCACCCCTGATTTTTGACCTTGCGTCAGGGTATATTAGGGATGTAACAATATTGTCAGTCTTGATATTATTATGGTCACATGATGATATGAAATGATAGGTATTCTGGGCAAAAAGTATAGTTTTTAAAATTTATTTAAACTTTTTATTCTACCATAAAAGGTCTTTAAAGTTGTGTTTTGGCATTCTTCTTCTGCTTCTTCTGTTTCTTCCGCTCTTTAATCTGTGGCAGCCCATAGAGCCATTTGCGGGAAAGCTGTGTAATTTAGCACGCTGATAAAGGACAGTCTCAACAGAAAACATGTTTGGAGTCTCTAACTCAAACTCTCTAGCGCCAACACTTGTCCGAAGTTTCCTTATGTTTATGCTAATAACTAGGCACAGATTCAAAATTCTTTTTTTTCTGAATCCTTGTCTCATACCGAGTCGAATGAACACCAAAATTAAAAAACGCAAGGTTTAGTTTTTTTTTTCAATTTTTAATTGTTTGTAAAACCTACTTTTTCGAACTCGTCCTAGACGGTTTGTCTGATTTTCACCGAAATTGGCTCAGGTCATCTTCAGACCATGCTGGCAAAAAGTTATGGAATTCAAGTTGATTAGTCAAACCGTTCTCAAATAACGCGCATACAAATTGTACGAAAAGCACACAAAAATGGATTTAAGGCTATATCTCCTCAACGGTTTTGGTGTATTGAGACCAAATTCGCTGTGTGTTATAACAAGCATGACCTGAGGCTACCTGCAGTGTTTTGGTGCAGTGCCACCTAGTGGTCAGGAGATACGAAAAATGGCTATTTTTGCTTATAACTACTGAATGGTTTGGCCCAAAATCTCAAAACTGGCCTCGTTAGATTTAGAAGGGCATGCCAAGTTGAACAATTTTCCCATGTCAGCCATTTTTAATTTAGTCAAAAATGCTATATTTTATGAACACATTGACGTATTGTTACGAAACACGTTATGCGTCTTCGGCTCTATGCCCTGACAGTACTCAAAAAGTTTGGTCAAAAATGCTAATAACTTCTGATGAAAATGGCTAGTTGTAATGAAAATGATCTCAAAATATTTCTTGGGTCACTCCAAGAACATTGATACCAATTATGCCAAAATTGGCCAAGCTTCCTGTCTGCCATTTTGATTTATGTTGAAAACCTACTCCTTCTATACCATTGGTCCGATTTTCACCAAATTTGACTCGGATCATCTTCAGACCATCCTGACAAAAAGTTGTGGATTTAGTAACGAAATACGAAACTCTTTTCGTTTAACGCATCAACAGATTTGCTGGAAAGATGCCAAAGTGCATACGAGGCTGCATTTCTGCAAAGCTTTGACAAATTTGAACCAAATTTTGTATGTGCCATCGTCACCTCACACTGATTACACCACGTCAATTTGGTCAAGAGTAATAAACCATTAATTAACCATTAATTATAAAATTTTAAAAAATGCTAATAACTGTTGACTACATTACCCTGTTGTAATGAAAGTGATCTCAAAATATTCCTTGGGTCATGCCAACAACATAGATACCAATTATGCTATAGTTGGCCGAACTTGTTCGCCATTTTGATTTATATTGAAAACCTACTTTTTCAAACTCCTCCTAGACTATTGGTCTGATTTACACTAAAATCAAGCCAGATCAATCATCATCAGACTGTGCTGACAAAAAGTTATGGATTTCATGTTGATAGATGAAACCGTTTTCGTACAGCGCCGCTACAAATTTTAGGCTTGATGCCAAAATGACTCTGAAGCTTTATCTTTGGAAAGCTTTGACATAGACACCAAATTTTGTGTCTGCCTCTGTCACCCCACACTAAACACACCACATCGATTCGATAACAGCGCCACCTGTTGGTCAAAAGTGATAAGCCATTAAATCATATTACTAGGAGTTCTACATTATTTTTCTGTCATTTTGACTAAAATCATCTTAAAATGGCTTCATTTACTCATTATTGCAATTGGTTCTTCTGCTCATTTTCCCTTTGGTGTGCTTGGCCCCGTAATTGCTGCTTGCATATTAATGCTTGTCTGCATTTCTGCTTAATCTTTCTTCAGGAAGAGGTGGAGAAGGTGGTGTCTATGCTTCAGGAACAGGCCCGAACTTTGTCCCGTTACGGTTTGAAGAAGCACCTGTGTGTGCTGCCGATGTACGCAGGCCTGCCCTACAACGATCAGATGAGAGTGTTCGAGAGGATGCCCCCTACTGTCAGAAAGGTATGATATTATGGGATAGAAACATTGTCAGTGATGTTTAGTGTCATATTTGCACTGTAAATTCAGCACACATGTGACCATATGTTCTCAGAGCTACATTGGATCTTCTTGACTGTTTGTTTCTGTGATGTTTTTCAGGTGGTGGTCGCCACTAATATAGCAGAGACATCCATCACCATTAACGGCGTTGTGTTTGTGATTGACTGTGCATTTGTGAAGCTGAGGGCGTATAATCCGCGCACAGCGATAGAGTCACTGATCGTTACGCCCATCTCTAAAGCCTCCGCCTGTCAGAGAGCTGGAAGAGCTGGGAGAAACCGCGCTGGAAAGTGTTTCCGCCTCTATACAGGTGCAGTGAAATATGAATTTATAATAAATACACACACAACACAACACACAAGACTATATATATGTTTACACAATTTAAAAATAAATAATGTAAATTGACGCCCCAGTCAAATTTTCTTGGTTAAATAAACATTTACTTACTCTACCAGAATAAAAAAAAAAACTATATTATATTTTTACATTTACAATGTAATTAATCAATAGGCTACTGTATTTATTAAGTTGGCTTGAGAAAACCAACTCACTGATCTGCTATGTAAACTTAATATTCTTCTTCTTCTGAGACTAACATTTCTGACTGCTCCTCCTCCTAGAGCTTTAACTCTACAAACTCCAAACTCAGTCCAGATCTTCAGACTGATCTGACTCATGTTGCTATATCTTTTCTAACTGATCGGACTTACGGTTTTCCTAAAAATGACGATTAAACCTGGGAAAAATCTCATAGACTTACATTGACTAATGTTCAAATGATCAACACTATTCAAACTCCAACTGACAAAACTCCCACAATCCTTTGAGACTCAATCAAACAGCTCTTCTGTGTGCTATATTTTTAATACATTTAAACTCATTCCAACTAACTTGCTAATTATGCTAGAAACTTGCTAGGAACATGCTAATCAAAAAAAGTATGTACTCTTTCTTCACAAAAAAAAAAAAAAAAAGTACATACTTTTGAGTGTGTAGCAGAATAGTAGGCAAGCTTTGGGACATACTACTTCGTCATAACTGCTTCTTTAACGGACGCTCTGTTGCTTAGTTACCTGAATCCTGTCACTGTTTAAACTGCCCTGTCAATCATCACAGTTAACATCATCTACATTTCGTTTAATTTGATTTCCTACCGTATTAGAGAGAAATGAAGAGGCACGTTCTTTCACGAGTCTTTCATGCCGAGAACTCTGCTCTTGTGTTTGCATAATGATGCATTTAAACGTTAATGACCAAACCTATCATTATAAAAGTTCATAATGTTGCTGCACATGAAATATAACGCGGATAACACTAAGAAATATTTTTTATCAGGTTACAGACTGATTATTTATCACTCAAACCCCTTTCTCTACCTGTCCGTTGGTCGCGCATATCCTCCATGTTTGTAGTTTTTTAACTCTTTTTATGCGTGTTTGTAGTTCTAACCGAATCCTCGTTCATCGCGCAATGTGTTGTGGGCAATATTAGCCGTTAGAGTGTGCACTGATCCGCACTTCGAATTCCGAATCCGGGAATGCAACATTAGTAACATGCTAATTATGTTAGAATCATGCTAGTAACATGTTAATAACTGAATAATCATGCTAACAACATGGTAGTAACATGCTAATCGTGATAAAATCATGCTAGTGACATGTTAGTAACATGCTAATTATGGTAACAACATGCTAACAACATGCTGATCATGACAATCATGCTAACAACATGTTAGTAACATGCTAATCATGCTAGCAACATGCTAGTAACTGACTAATAATGCTAACAACATGTTAGTAACATGCTAATCATGTTAGAAACATGCTAATTATGTTAGAATCATGCTAGTAACATGTTAATAACTGACTAATCATGCTAACAACATGTTAGTAGCATGCTAATTGTGCTAGCAATATGCTAGTAACTGACTAATGCTAACAACATGTTAGTAACATGCTAATCATGTTAAAACATGCTAATTATGTTAGAATCATGCTAGTAACATGTTAATAACTGACTAATCATGCTAACAACATGTTAGTAGCATGTTAATAATGCTAGCAACATGCTAGTAACTGACTAATAATGCTAACAGCATCTTAGTAACATGCTAATCATGTTAGAAACATGCTAATTATGTTAGAATCATGCTAGTAACATGTTAATAACTGACTAATCATGCTAACAACATGTTAGTAGCAATGCTAATCGTGCTAGCAACATGCTAGTAACTGACTAATAATGCTAACAACATGTTAGTAACATGCTAATCATGTTAGAAACATGCTAATTATGTTAGAATCATGCTAGCAACATGCTAGTAACTGACTAATCATGCTAACAACATGGTAGTAACATGCTAATCGTGATAAAATCACGATAGAGACATGTTAGTAACTTAATAATCATGGTAACAAAATGCTAGCAACATGCTGATCATGACAATCATGATGATAACATGTTAGTAACATGCTAATCATGCTAGCAACATGCTAGTAGCATGCTAATTATGTCAACAACATGCTAACAACATGCTGTTTATGATAAATTCATGCTAGCAACATGTTAATCATGTTAGCAAAATGCTAGTAACTTGCAAATGATGTTAAAATATGTTAGCAACATGCTAATAACATGTTAATCATGCTAGAAACACGTTAGCAACAAGCTAGTAACATACTAATCATGATAAAATCATGTTAGCAACATGCTAATAACATGCAATCATGCTACAACATGCTAGTAACTTGAAAATAATGCTAAGAATATGCTAGTAACATGTTAATCATGTTAGAAACGGGCTAACAACATGTTAGTAACTTAATAATCATGGTAGCAACATGCTAGTAACATGCTAATCATGCTTTAAACCAGTTATCAAATGCTAGTAACATGTTAATCATGCTGTAAACATGCTAGTAACTTACTATCTATCTATATATCTATCAAACTTTAAGCTTTTAAAACTACTTTAATTGAAATAAGGTTGAAATAAAATATAAATATTACATGAAAATTGTAAACTTTAAACTAGAAATTAGCTAACTGAAATAAAGTCATTCAAATTGCAGTACAAAAATGACTAAAGCTAAAACTGAGCTAAAAAACTCAGAAGCTAATGAAAATGACAATAAGCACATCAAATTGCTTAAACTAAAACGTAAACTAAAACTACGCTGAAATTGAAAATCTAAAAGTAAAAGCTTCAAAATCAAAATTTTACAGTATGCTATTATAAGTAGAGTTTACTAGGATAGGAACATTACTAAAATAACACTGCAGTAGACTCTGATTTAAGAAATTACTTCCTTTCCCGTTCATGAGTTGGAATTTAAATTGGAACAACAGGAAGAGGCATTATACGTTTATTATTTATGATTTTTATGTGTTTAATAAATTAGATGAACAAAAACTGAATTCAGTTTACATACTCAATTAAATTCAGGAATGGAATGTAAAAATTATTTTAAATGAGATCTGCCTCACAGCACTGTAGGCCTACAAAACCTGTACTGCATTGGTCTTCAACCGGGGGTCCGCAGCGGTACTGCAGGGGGTCCGCTAATTAATGTTGGATCATTAATAATTTTTAGTAAAAATAATTGTTTGATTAAAAAAAGTCAAAACATCAAAGATAAAATATTAATATTATCGCCTGGGTCTCTACACATGAACTCCAGCATTGAGAACATTGTTTGTGTACACAGAGTTTACTAAAAAGAAAGGTTTTGAACAACTCACTTACACTGTTTGGGTTTCCGCTCGCAGCCGTCTTGCCAGTCAAGAAGTGTCGATCTCCGAATGCGAATGAATGGACTCCATAGGATGAAATATTAGGCTTATATGACGATCTTTTTACAACTAGAAGGTTAATATTGTTTTTCAGTTGCGACAAAACAACCAATTAGCCGTGCATTTATATGGAAATATGCTTTAGGGAGCTATCCATCTTTACTCTCCTCGCATTCGGAGATCGACACTTCTTGACTGGCAAGACGGCTGCAAGCGGAAACTCAAACAGTGAAAGTGAGTTGTTCAAAACCTTTCTTTTTAGTAAACTCTGTGTACACAAACAATGTTCTCAATGCTGGAGTTCATGTGTAGAGACCCAGGCGATACTTCGAGCAAAGTTTCATGGTGTGTCGAGCCTTCTTAGTGTTGTAAAAATATCGATTTTGATGCGCTCAAAGTTATGCCCCTAGTACTCCCATTCACCGGCCATTGACCACAAAACGAAATCACGGTCAATCTCAAAAACGGCTCGTTTGTCGTAATTATGCTATTAGATATAAGTTGGTCTCGTTTACAGTAAAAAAAAAACAGCCCAGGTTGCATTTTGGCAACAGTTATCCTTTAACAGTTTTAATAAAACCCTTGCATCCATGTGCATTCACGTGGATTTAAAATACATCAACGTACATTCTACATTCTGTCAGATACAATTCTGGCGCCTCCTGTACTGTACAACGCGGCATTCATTGACATCAGATGATAACTCAGCGGCAGAGATCCACTCACACACGGGCGTAATTTCCACTCGGGACACGCTTTTCAAAATCCCATTTGTGTCCTTCTACTTTCAATTGGTTTTGTTAAAGTAATCTCTTGTATTGTAGAATGCGCGCTCAGCGCCGCCGAGAGTTTCGTACGATTGTTAAAACGAAACCAAAAGTAAAACGCGCACGCACATTCAAAAGCAATTTTAATACCCCACGACTCCCCAGTGTGTGCAGATTAGGCTACATAAAATATCTAGGCTGTTATTATTATGTGGGCTATAATAAGTTGTACAGATGTCTATACTGCCCTCCAAAGGCTAAGTGCAGTAACTACGGCAACACTGAAACTGAGAAAAAATGCCTTTAAAGTTTTTACGCCAGCTAGTCAAACATGTTGACACTCTTGTTTCTCTGAAACACTCATTTCTCTGGGACAAAGTTGAACCAGGAGACTTTGCCATAGGACAAAACAGTTGTCACAAAGTCCATTTTAAGCCTTAACTCAATTTTGACCAAATGTGTAGTTACTGCGCTTTGCCTTTGGAAGGCAATATAGCTCTGTATCATGCTTGAAAAATTCGCTCTCTATTTGCACTTTGAATTTTGAAAGAGTAGCCTACTTTGATCATGCCTGCAATTTTTATCTACACGACTAAGAAGGAACTGTGTCATTTATTTTTTGTTATTAATTCTGTAGAAAGTACTTGCAGCCAGACAAAGCAAACGTCATTTTTCAGTGCAACACCGTTCCCAACAAGCTCCGTGACACAAAGAAATAACGGACGCAATCGTGTTTCCCGTGACCGCTGTTGCAAAAGACAGGTTTAAAAAACTCATGCAAACATATTACATTATTTCATTATTTTCATTACACTGCAAAAATGTTTTTCTTAGATTTTTGTCTTGTTTCCAGCCAAAATATGTAAAATTCTTAAACCTAGAAGGATTTTCTAGACGAGTAAAAATTATTTTCTTGTTTTCAGAAACAACAGGCAAAAAATTAAGTTATTTTTGATTAGAACAGGTTTAATAATCTGCCAATGGGGTAAGAAAAAAAGTCTTATTTCAAACAGAAAACAAGATTATTTTTCTTACCCCATTGGCAGATTATTTAGCTTGTTTCAAGCAAAAACGCACTTAATTTTGACACTTTTTTTGTTAAAAAAAAAAAAGCATTTTTTGCGGTGTACATTTATTTAAATTTAAAGCAAAGTGCATTACATCTTATTTTACTGCTATTTAACTGCTGTTTGATAACCTAATGTTCAGGGGTAAATCTTTAAAATAAAAAGTTCTGCAGAATCGTGATCTCTATTCTAAGCAAAAAAATCAAGATTCTCATCTTGTTCAGAATCGTGCAGCTCTACCTCACAGTAATCTTAAATGTAAAGTTCTATTCAAATTAAGGCTGAAATTCATGTAGTTGTATAATAGCCCACCTGACTGTATAGGGAAAATGCATGAAACTATAAATAATTAAGACAACTGTGAACAACTTAAATTGTAGACAGTGAGGCATGTACAACAACAACAAAGTTCTGTCTTAAAATAATATAACTAGCGTAATCTGATTAATATCAGAGGCTATGTTTCACACTTTTTATATCAGGGGGTCCCTGCCCCATGTCTCTATCACCAAAGGGGTCCTTGACTGGAAAAACATTGAAGACCCCTGCTCTACTGTACAGTTTCTTTGTAAAACGTTGTTGTTTTCTGTGCTTCTCTCTCTCTCTCTCTGTCAGAGGAGGACTTTGAGAAGTTGCCCGAGTCGACGGTTCCTGAGATGCAGCGCTCTAATCTGGCTCCAGTCATCCTGCAACTCAAAGCTCTGGGCATCGACAATGTGCTGCGATTCAACTTCCTGTCTGTGAGTGTCACCTGACATTACCTGCTGTAAATCACAGCTAACAAACATCAGCACGTTTACGAAGCGTTGCTCTGCGTTTGAGCATCAGTGTGTTTGTGTTTCAGCCTCCTCCTGCTCAGTCCATGGTTCAGGCCCTGGAGCTGCTCTACGCTCTTGGAGGTAGAAGAACAAACCATTTCTTGACTGCTGTATGATGTCTGGCTTACATTCTCATAAGCTCTCGCTCTGACAGGTCTGGATCAGTACGGGCGTCTCACTGACCCCATGGGTGTGCGAATGGCCGAGTTTCCTCTCAGCCCCATGTTTGCCAAGATGCTGCTGGAATCAGGAAACTTCGGCTGCTCCAAAGAGATTGTCACCATAGCAGCCATGATGCAAATACAGAACATTTTCGTAGCGCCGCACAACCAGAAGAAATCAGCGGTATGTTTTTTAGTCTGTTTTTGATGCTTGTTTCTGCTTTAGAAGCCATTTGGATTGATATGAACCAGTAAACCTTTCGTTGTTGTGTCTGTTTGTGTGACGTCAGGCGCGGGAGCACAGGAAGTTTGCTGTGGCTGAAGGCGATCATCTCACCATGCTGAATGTTTACGAGGCTTTTATAAAGGTAACTGATCACGCTGTTTGTCAGGAGCTCACTTAAATTCACTTTCACTGCTTTAAAAAAGGGTTTAGGACTTTACCACCAAAGAAATGATTATTTAAATAAATAAAAAAACCTTTGCATTTTTGACTCCAGTGTCCTCAGTTCTCAACAATATTTAACATTTTGATTTCAATTTACAGAAACATACTAAATTATGTGTCCACATATTGAAATAATAATCTAATCTTCAGCAATCCCATGCTTTTTAACCGATAAATTTACATGATATTTTTGGTTATTTGTGATTTACTGGATAGCTAAAATATGTATATTCTTTGTAAATATGCCCTTGGCTTTTTAAAATTGTATTTATGTGAATGATTTTTACTAGGTCTACAAATCACACAAAAAAAGATTTCCAGGATTGTGGGAACCCTGGTTTTTCAAAGAAAAATTGAATTAATTAAACAAAGAAATACCTTTATTTTTAGTTGTTTCGTCTTGTTAAATCATAAGCAGAACTCAGAGATTTGGGATTTTTTTTTTAAATTTACACTTGTACTGTGCTCATACTATAGTCTATTATCTAAATTTTTAGAAAATTGTTTTTGGTAATTTAATTAATTTTTTAATTAAATAAATAGAATAGGAATATTAGATTAGATGCATATTAGAGCTTAAAAAAATTAGAAATTAACAAATTGAAATAAGTTTAAATTTAAGTACAAAAATCACTCAAATAAAATAAAAAAGTAAAACAAAAGTATAAAAAGAACCCAAGAATTAATAATAAATTTTTTTTAAATAGTAATGAAGTATTGAAAGAAATACAAAGAATAATGTCATAAAATTACATAAACTAAAACTTTGTACAAAACTTTGTAGTAAACTACTATATAAATAGTAAATAGTATAAATAAAATGTATAGTATAAATTTGCATTTGCATTTGCTCTGCTTTTAGCTTGGCAGCACAATTTGGCCAATATGTGATTATATCTCAATATGACCCAGAGCAGATGGAAACTGGGTGGAGAAGCATTTATTGTGAACTGAACTGCTCTGAGACACTGAAAACACTGGTGACTGATCTGCTCAAGTATAAATGAACACAGTGTCAAACTTCACTCTGAAACAGCGCATATATTAATTTAATTAAATCACGGCATTTGCAATTTGATAATTGCACCAAGAGACACTATATTGCCAAAAGTATTCGCTCACCTGCCTTGACTCACATATGAACTTAAGTGACTTCCCATCCCTAATCCATAGGGTTCAATATAGGGCTACACGATTAATCGAAGGCGATTGTTGTGCGCATTTTGTCAAAAAAGCCAGTTCTGTGATTAGCCGTAAATCTCCAGCACCTGTTTTGAGACGGTGCAGCGTGTAGTACACAGAGCCGTAGTTCACTTAGAAGATACGCCTAATCGCTTTCATAATCGAAGTCGATTTAATCGCCTGATTATGCAATCGAAAAGAAATTGTTTGCGATAATGAGAGCTGTTTGCGTAGCTTCTCAGTGAACTACGGCGCTGTGTAAAAAATGGTGCTACGTCTCAAAGCACGTGAAGGAATCAATGAAAGCAGTCAAATCTTTATTTAGCTTTATTCAGCTGCAGCGATGTTTTCTAGATTTCTCCTTCAGGTGTTTTTGGCGTTTCCGAGAGAGAGCGTCCTCTAGCCTTTTGATGGAGATTTACTGCTGATCACAGATCACATAGAAATGGGATCTATGTGATCTGTGAATTTTTGGGAATTTTTGACCATTCTTCCAGAAGCGCATTTGTGAGGTCACACACTGATGTTGGATGAGAAGGCCTGGCTTTCAGTCTCTAATTCATCCCAAAGGTGTTCTGTCGGGTTGAGGTGCAGGCCAGTGAAGTTCATTCACACCAGACTCTGTCATCCATGTCTTTATGGACCTTGCTTTGTGCACTGGTGCACAGTCATGTTGGAAGAGGAGAGGGGCCAGCTCCAAACTGTTCCCACAAAGTTGGGAGCATGGAATTGTCCAAAATGTCTTGGTATGCTGAAGCATTCAGAGTTCCTTTCACTGGAACTAAGGGGCCAAGTCCATCTCCTGAAAAACAACCCCACACCATAATCCCCCCTCCAACAAATTTTACCACTGGCACAATGCAGTCAGACAAGTACCAACTAACCACAACCAACCAGACAACCACCAAACCCAGACTCGTCCATCAGATTGCCAGATGGAGAAGCGTGATTGGTTACTCCGGAGAACGCGTCTCCACTGCTCTAGAGTCCAGTGGCAGCGTGCTTTACACCACTGCATCCGACGCTGTGCATTGCACTTGCTGATGTATGACTTGGATGCAGCTGCTCGGCCATGGAAACCCATTCCATGAAGCTCTCTGCGCACTGTTCTTGAGCTAATCTGAAGGCCACATGTAGTTTGGAGGTCTGTAGCCATTGTTGGCGACCTCTTTGCATGATGCGCCTCAGCATCCGCTCAGTTTACGTGGCCTACCACTTCGTGGCTGAGTTGCTGTCGTTCCCAAACGCTTCCACGTTCTTATAATACAGCTGACAGTTGACAGTGGAGTATTTAGGAGTGAGGAAATTTCCAGACTGGACTTGTTGCACAGGTGGCATCCTATCACAGTTCCACGCTGGAATTCTCTGAGCTCCTGAGAGCGACCCAACAGTCTGCAGGGCTCACAAAATTGCTAGCCTGGCGTCCCAGGGCTATTGTGTTTTCCAGTCGGGCTACCAAAATGTTTGACCGAACTGCCCAACGGGCTATCTTAAAGTAGAGGGCTCCTGAATGTCCTTAAAAGCTCTTCAATTTATCAATTGTATCAAATGTAAGGCTATACATTTTAAATTTGTTAAATAGTTTAAGAAAAGTCTTTAATTATAATTTTAACAGTCTTACAGTTGGGGACGAAAAATGAGAATCGCGACAGGGCTGGATTAAACTACAAAAGGCAATGATGTCATTGGATAAATATGCGCGCTACACATTTCAAAGTCAAAACGCGGATGTCTTCATATGAATGTATCTGAAGGGAACCGACTGTCCTCATAAAACGCATTTTCATTTCATGCCTGATAAAACGGCGTTAATGCAGCTTTGTGTACAGCCGTTACTAGGGAAACCGTAATATTTCAGCGCTCCTAAAGCGCCACCTCGCGACAGAGAATTAATTTTTATTTCCAATACATTTTTTCAGCTATTTATGGTCAAATGATTGCAATTATTGAATCATGTTTTTATGCAGCAAACACAGAGTTGTAAATGTGAAAAGTTAATGTGCCTTCTAAAAATCTAAACAATTAAGACAGTAATATTTATGTTTTAAATAAATATAATAAATTATATAGTTGATTTATCCCTTTTAATGGTATAAAGGCTAAAATGCCATTGTATAAGATATTTTGTATTTTGTATTTTGTCATTTTATGGCTTAAAATGTTACCGTACATTATCCAACCTCACTCATACTGTGTTCATTTTGCTTGTGCAGCTCTTAAAAAGGATCATAAATTGCCTTAAATTGATATTTAAAAAATTTGCAGATACACTAAATAGTGAAATAAAATTCCTTCCTCGATATTTGTTTATATTTGTGTATTAAAAACATTTTTGATTGACATTTAGACTCCTATTTGATTTTCTTTATTTAAAAAAATTAAATTTAAAGCTTTTTTAATTGGGCTAGTTAAATTAATTTTCGGACTGTCAAAAACTGAAGAGTACCTGCCCGAAGGGCTACCAGAGATTTTGAAATTTTGCGAGCCCTGGTCTGCATGCCTAGGTGCTTCATTTTATACACCTGTGGCCATGGAAGTGATTGGAACACCTGATTCCGATAATTTGGATGAGTGAGCTAATACTTTTGGCAATATAGTGTATATTGCAGTTTCAGTTTTATGTCATTAATCGTGCAGCCCTGATTTTAAGTCATCTTGAGGCCCCCTATTTGATAACCACAGATTGAAAAAACGTGAACGTTGGATAAAGGTTGTCTGCGTTGGTATTTTGGCATTTATTGTTTCAGCCTATAAACATCAAATGTGTTCTCACAGCATCAGAAGAGCTCTCAGTGGTGTCAGGATCATTTCCTCAACTACAAAGGGCTCCTTCGGGCCGCATCTGTGCGGGAGCAGCTGCGACACCTCCTCAACAAGTTCAAGGTTCCTCGGACCTCCAGTGAAGGTGAGTGACATTATCATATTTTCCTGCCATTTACATTTATTCATTTAGCCGAGGCTTTTATCCAAAGCGACTTACAGTTGGGGAATACAACAAGCGATTCATCCTAAGGAGGCAGATCGACATAGGAAGTGCTCAAAATACCATATATCAGGCATTGTTAGATGAGTACAGGCTAGAAAGGGAAGATCAAGAAAGAGAGGAGAACAAAGTTTTTATTATTATTATTGAGTCAAATAGTGTTGAAGGAGATGGGTTTTCAGCAGTCGCTTGAAACTGTCAAGGAGTCTGCATTCCGGATAGGAGTGGGAAGATCGTTCCACCAGGCAGGAACAGTGAACGAAAATGTTCTGGAAAGTGATTTCATGCCTCTCTGTGGTGGTACAATGAGCCGTCTTTCACTAGAGCATCTCAGACTTCTGGAGGGAGTTGGTCCAGTTGGTCATAACACTTTGATTTACTTGTATTGATCTATCAGTTTTTATACTGGTTTGTTCGTACCATCAGACGATATTGTCAGTTTGTCAAGTGATCGGTTTGTCATAACAGTAACTTGTTTCATCCTCAGACTTGAGTTTGTCATTTTGTGACCATATTTTTAAATGGGTTTAGAGATTTCTCTCTCTTCTGTCTGTCCTGCAGGTGATCCGGATGTGATTCTCAGATGTATTGTGTCTGGATTTTTTGCGAATGCCGCTCGAATGCATCACTCCGGCTCCTACAGGTCTGTTCATTCATCCTCTGTTCCAGCCAATAAATGTGTCTTTTGCATTTGTTGGGGAAAGTTTTCAAAGTAATGCATTAGAATATTGCATTGCATTCATGCTGAAGGAAATGTAAATTCACGTCTGTACAGTAGAGGGCACAGCTCAAACTAATCTTTCAGCTGTGATGGCATTCTGGATTCATCAAGAATAGGACGCAGGAGAAGAAATGAATGTGATATGTACACTTCCACTTAAAAGTTTGGGATCAGTAAGACTTGGAATGTTTTTAAAGAAGTCTCTTATGCTCATCAAGGCTACATTTATTTGATCAGAAATACAGGAAAAAACTGTAATGTTGCAAAATGTTATTACAATATAAAATAATGGTTTTTATTTAATATACTTTAAAATATAATTTATTCCTGTGATGTGAAGCTGAATTTTCATCAGCTGTTACTCCAGTCTTATGTGTCACATGATCCTTCAGAAATCATTCTAATATACTGATTTATTATTAGCGTTATCAGTGCTGGAAACAGGTGTGCTGCCAAATATTTTAATACTTTTTTTCAGGATTCTTTGATGAATAACAATGTAAAAAGAACAGCATTTATTCAAAATATAAATCTTTTCTAACAATGTAAGTCTATGCCATCAGTATTTTAATTAATTTACCACATTCTTGGTGAATAAAAGTATTAATTTCTTACAAAAAAGAGAAAGAACAAAATCTTTTGAACTGTAGTGTATTTTGTTAGAAAACCTCTCTATTTTAAATAAATGCTGTTCTTTTTTAACCTTTTATTGATCAAAGAATCCTGACAAAAGTATCACAGCTTCTGAAAAAATATTAAGCAACTGTTTTCAACATTGATAATAAAATAGTGTATTAGAATACTTTCTGAAGAATTCATGTGGCACTTAAGACTGGAGTTACAGCTAATGAAAATTCGGCTTTGTATCGCAGGAGTAAATTATATTTTAACGTATATTAAAATAAAAAACATTATTTTATATTTTAATAACATTTTGCAATATTACAGTTTTTTTTCTGTATTTTTGATCAAACAAATACAGCTTTGATGAGCATAAGAGACTTCTTTAAAAACTATTAAAAATCTTACTGATTTCAAACTTTTGAGCAGCAGTGTACAGTCGTGGCCAAAAGTTTTGAGAATGACACAAATATTAGTTTTCACAAAGTTTGCTACTAAACTGCTTTTAGATCTTTGTTTCAGGTGTTGCTGTGATGTACTGAAATATAATTACAAGCACTTCATAAGTTTCAAAGGCTTTTATCGACAATTACATGACATTTATGCAAAGAGTCAGTATTTGCAGTGTTGGCCCTTCTTTTTCAGGACCTCTGCAATTCGACTGGGCATGCTCTCAATCAACTTCTGGGCCAAATCCTGACTGATAGCAACCCATTCTTTCATAATCACTTCTTGGACTTTGTCAGAATTAGTGGGTTTTTGTTTGTCCACCCGCCTCTTGAGGATTGACCACAAGTTCTCAATGGGATCTGTGGAGTTTCCAGGCCATGGACCCAAAATTGTTCCCCGAGCCACTTAGTTATCACTTTTGCCTTATGGCACGGTGCTCCATCGTGCTGGAAAATGCATTGTTCTTCACCAAACTGTTGTTGGATTGTTGGAAGAAGTTGCTGTTGGAGGGTGTTTTGGTACCATTCTTTATTCATGGCTGTGTTTTGGGGCAAAATTGTGAGTGAGCCCACTCCCTTGGATGAGAAGCAACCCCACACATGAATGGTCTCAGGATGCTTTACTGTTGGCATGACACAGGACTGATGGTGGCCCTCACCTTTTCTTCTCCGGACAAGCCTTTTTCCAGATGCCCCAAACAATCGGAAAGAGGCTTCATCGGAGAATATGACTTTGCCCCAGTCCTCAGCAGTCCATTCGCCATACTTTTTGCAGAAGATCAATCTGTCCCTGATGTTTTTTTGGAGAGAAGTGGCTTCTTTGCTGCCCTTCTTGACACCAGGCCATCTTCCAAAAGTCTTGGCCTCACTGTGCGTGCAGATGCGCTCACACCTGCCTGCTGCCATTCCTGAGCAAGCTCTGCACTGGTGGAACTCCGATCCCGCAGCTGAATCCTCTTTAGGAGACGATCCTGGATCTTGCTGGACTTCCTTGGACGCCCTGAAGCCTTCTTAACAAGAATTGAACCTCTTTCCTTGAAGTTCTTGATGATCCTATAAATTGTTGATCTTAGTAGCCACAATATCCTTGCCTGTGAAGCCATTTTTATGCAACGCAATGATGGCTGCACGCGTTTCTTTGCAGGTCACCATGGTTAACAATGGAAGAACAATGATTTCAAGCATCACCCTCCTTTTAACATGTCAAGTCTGCCATTCTAACCCTATCAGCCTGACAATGGCTGTGTCCAAATTCAGGGTCTGCATCCTCCTTAGGATCCTTCCTACCCGGTTGAAGGAGGAGGGGTCCTCCGAAGACCGCAAAACCTGGAAGTAGGTGTCTGTGAATTTGGACAGCCTACCCTTCTTTCAGTTCCCTCCCTTACCCGTTGCTCATATTCGGTCGCCTAGCAACCGTGACAGCGCTAAGCAAGAAGTAAGGTTATCTGTACTGCACAAAACAAAAGAACTGCTCTTTCGTCCCTAAAAGCGTTAAAAACAGCTTCAATCACAAACAAGAAATTAGCTGTGTGTAAGGGGATATTCACACAGGCAGTAAGAAAGAAGCTAGTTTACGAAAGAGATGTTTTTTAACATTATAAACATACAAATGTAAAAAAAATAAAATAATAAAATAAGCTTAACGCTAAAACCAAATGCCTAACTAGACAACCGCTGTAAAAAAATATTTTTTTTAAACGCCAGTTTTTTTTAAACTTACATCATTACTACCGCTCGCTTCGTCCGCTATTATTTGAAAATTCCGGAAGCGCTCTGCCGAAAGGAATTATGGGATAGGTAGGACGGGAAAGGATCCACCAGACCCATCCTTCCAATTCGGGGAAAAGGAGGACGTATTTGTGGGCTGCATTTGAAGGATCCTACGAATTTGGACAGCCTTCGTCGCGGCGCTGTGACGTAACATCCTTCAAATGAGTCCTCCGAAGGATGTAGACCCTGAATTTGGACACAGCCGTAATGATCTCCAGCCTTGTGTTCGTCAACATTCTCACCTGAGTTAACAAGACGATTACTGAAATGATCTCAGCAGGTCCTTTAATGACAGCAATGAAATGCAGTGGAAAGTTTTTTTCAGGATTAAGTTAATTTTCATGGCAAAGAAGGACTATGCAATTCATCTGATCACTCTTCATAACATTCTGGAGTATATGCAAATTGCTATTATAAAAACTTAAGCAGCAACTTTTCCAATTTCCAATATTTATGTAATTCTCAAAACTTTTGGCCACGACTGTATATCTAAAGTCATTTTTGCTTATTAGCTTATTACAGTTGAATTGGATCGTCAATGGTCGACAGCGAAGACATTGGTTTATTAAATTAAACATTTAATAATTGCAGGTTTGTATCATATTCTGAGTGTGCATCTCTGTTTTTGGTTCTTTTTTACTTTAAGGAAAACTAAATCTGTTTTTGTGCATATGAGATGAGTAAATGCATGTTCACATTAAGTCTAGATCTACAGTAACATCATGTTTACACACAACGCCTCTGCACTTGCTCCTGATTTCTCTTATAAAAAAGTAACTTGTTTCTTGTAAATTAAATAGTAATGCATTACTTTACTAGTTACTAATCTTCTAACATTGTGCAGGACTCTGCGTGATGACAGAGAGCTCTACATTCACCCGGATTCAGTGCTGTATGGAGAAAAGCCCCCGAAATGGTACTTATGTAAACCCATTGGATTTAATGGTGGTTATTTCGGTTTGTTTCTTTTCCACCAAGTATTAACTGTTTGTTTTGGGACGTGTCTCAGGGTCGTCTTCAATGAGGTGGTTCAGACCAGCAAGTACTACATGCGGGACGTGACAGCGGTCGAGTCGTCCTGGCTGGTGGAGCTGGCGCCTCACTTTTACAAACAGGCCAAGGTGAGAACAACAAACAAACCTACACAGGCTGCGTGGGTAGATGAGAGTTGATCTAGAGTCAGCTTTAGTCTGTTCTCTGCTGTCTGGACTGAAAACTGTTTATGTATTTACTCTACGAGTCAAATGTTTTTGGACAGTAAGATTTTTTTAATATTTTTAAAGAAGTCTCTTCTGCTCACCAAGCCTGCATTATTTGATCCAAAGTACAGCAAAAACAGTAAAATTGTGAAATATTTCTGCTATTTAAAATGACTGTTTTCTATTTAAATATACGTTTTAAAATGTAAATTATTCCTGTGATTTCAAAGCTGAATTTTCAGCATCATTACTCCTGATCCTTCAGAAATCATCTATCTGTCTATCCAAGCCTACCAACTAGAATCATGTTAACAACATGCTAATAATCATGCTCAGAGACAGCGCTCATAAAGATAATAAATGATATTTGCCTAAATTCTGATTCTGGCAAAATATCAGTGCTGGTACTGCTAGATCTCAGTGCTGCGTTCGACATTGTCGATCATGACATTCTTCTAGACAGACTGGAAAACTGTGTCGGGCTTTCTGGGATAGTTCTCAAATGGTTCAGGTCATACTTCGAAGGGAGAGGCTATTACGTAAGTATAGGAGAGCATAAGTCTAAGTGGACGTCCATGACATGCAGAGTCCCACAAGGCTCAATTATTGCGCCGCTGTTGTTCAGCCTGTATATGCTCCCACTAAGTCAAATAATGAGAAAGAACCAAATAGCATATCACAGCTATGCAGATGATACCCAGATTTACCTAGCCTTATCGCCAAATGACTACAGCCCCATTGACTCTCTCTGCCAATGCATTGATGAAATTAACAGTTGGATGTACCAAAGCTTTCTTCAATTAAACAAGGAGAAAACAGAAGTCATTGCATTTGGAAACAAAGATGAAGTTCATAAGGTAAATGCGTACCTTGATGCTAGGGGTCAAAAAACAAAAAATCAAGTCAAGAATCTGGGTGTGATTCTGGAGTCAGACCTCAGTTTCAGTAGCCATGTTAAAGCAGTAACTAAATCAGCATACTATCATCTCAAAAACATTGCAAGAATTAGATGTTTTGTTTCCCGTCATGACTTGGAGAAACTTGTTCATGCCTTTATCAGCAGCAGGGTGGACTATTGCTGCTGGGTGGACTATTGCTGCTGATAATGGTCTTCCCAAGAAGACCATTAGACAGCTGCAGCTCATACAGAACGCTGCTGCCAGGATTCTGACTAGAACCAAAAAATCAGAGCATATCACAGTCCTCAGGTCCTTACACTGGCTTCCAGTTATGTTTAGGATAGATTTTAAAGTACTTTTACTTGTTTATAAAGCACTCAATGGCCTAGGACCTACATACATTGCAGATATGCTCACTGAATATAAACCTAACAGACAACTCAGATCACTAGGATCGAGTCAGTTAGTAATATCAAGGGTTCACACAAAACAAGGGGAATCCGCTTTTAGCTACTATGCCGCCCGCAGTTGGAATCAGCTTCCAGAAGAGATCAGATGTGCTAAAACATTAGCCACATTTAAATGCAGACTCAAAACTCATCTGTTCAGTTGTGCATTTATTGAATGAGCACTGTGCTACGTCCGAACAGATTGCATTATTTTATGTATAATCTTTTTTACTGTTAATTAATTTTAAATCAATTTAAATCATCTTAAATGTTCTTAAATTCTGTTTTTATTGTTGTGATTATTATTATTAATTTTTATGATTTTTATGCTATTATGATTTTAATTCCTTTTCTGTACAGCACTTTGAATTTCCATTGTGTATGAAATGTGCTATATAAATAAACTTGCCTTGCCGTGCCTAGTAACATGCTAATAACTTGGTAATCATGCTAAAAACATGCTACCAACAAGCTAATTAGGTTAGAAACATGTTAACAACATGCTAATCATGTTAGAAGCATGCTAGTGCCTTGCTAATGATGCTAGAAACATGCTAGCAACATGTTAATGATGATAACATGCTATTAACATGCTAGCAACACGATATTGAGATGTTAATCATGTTACAAACATGCTAGAAACATGCTAACAACATGCTAATCATGTTAGAAACATGCTAGTGCCTGGCTAATGTTGCTAGAAACATGCTAACATGCTATTAACATGCTAGCAACACAATATTGACATGTTAATCATGTTACAAACATGTTAGAAACATGCTAACAGCATGCTAATCATGTTAGAAACATGCTAGTGCCTTGTTAATGATGCTAGAAAGATGCTAGCAACATGTTAATGTTAACATGCTATTAGCATGTTAGCAACATAATATTGACATGCTAATCATGTTACAAACATGTTAGAAACACGCTAACAACATGCTAATCATGTTAGAAACATGCTAGTGCCTTGCTAATGATGTTAGAAACATGGTAGCAACATGTTAATGATGATAACATGCTATTAACATGCTAGCAACACAATATTGACATGTTAATCATGTTACAAACATGCTAATAACATGCTAATAACATGCTAATCATGTTAGAAACATGCTAGTGCCTGGCTAATGTTGCTAGAAACATGCTAACATGCTATTAACATGTTAGCAACACAATATTGACATGTTAATCATGTTACAAACATGTTACAAACATGCTAATAACATGCTAATCATGTTAGAAACATGCTAGTGCCTTGCTAATGATGCTAGAAAGATGCTAGCAACATGTTAATGATGTTAACATGCTATTAGCATGTTAGCAACATAATATTGACATGCTAATCATGTTACAAACATGTTAGAAACACGTTAACAACATGCTAATCATGTTAGAAACATGCTAGTGCCTTGCTAATGATGTTAGAAACATGCTAGCAACATGTTAATGATGATAACATGCTATTAACATGTTAGCAACACAATATTGAGATGTTAATCGTTACAAACATGCTAGAAACATGCTAACAACATGCTAATCATGTTAGAAACATGCTAGTGCCTTGCTAATGATGTTAGAAACATGCTAGCAACATGTTAATGATGATAACATGCTATTAACAATGCTAGCAACACGATATTGAGATGTTAATCATGTTACAAACATGCTAGAAACATGCTAACAACATGCTAATCATGTTAGAAACATGCTAGTGCCTGGCTAATGTTGCTAGAAACATGTTAACAACATGTTAATGATGATAACATGCTATTAACATGCTAGCAACACGATATTGAGATGTTAATCATGTTACAAACATGCTAGAAACATGCTAACAACATGCTAATCATGTTAGAAACATGCTAGTGCCTTGCTAATGATGTTAGAAACATGCTAGCAACATGTTAATGATGATAACATGCTAGCAACACGATATTGAGATGTTAATCATGTTACAAACATGCTAGAAACATGCTAACAACATGCTAATCATGTTAGAAACATGCTAGTGCCTTGCTAATGATGTTAGAAACATGCTAGTGCCTGGCTAATGTTGCTAGAAACATGCTAACATGCTATTAACATGCTAGTAACACAATTTTGACATGTTAATCATGTTACAGACATGTTAGAAACATGCTAACAACATGCTAATCATGTTAAAAACATGCTAGTGCCTTGATATTGATGCTAGAAACATGCTAGCAACATGTTAATGATGATAACATGCTATTAACATGCTAGCAATACAATATTGACATGTTAATCATGTTACAGACATGTTAGAAACATGCTAACAACATGCTAATCATGTTAGAAACATGCTAGTGCCTTGATATTGATGCTAGAAACATGCTAGCAACATGTTAATGATGATAACATGCTATTAACATGCTAGCAATACAATATTGACATGTTAATCATGTTACAAACATGTTACAAACATGCTAACAACATGCTAATCATGTTAAAAACATTCTAGTGCCTTGCTAATGATGCTAGAAACATGCTAGCAACATGTTAATGATGCAAACATGCTATTAATATGCTAGCAATACGATATTGAGATGTTAATCATGTTACAAACATGTTAGAAACATGCTAACAACATGCTAATCATGTTAGAAACATGCTAGTGCCTTGATAATGATGCTAGAAACATGCTAGCAACATGTTAATGATGATAACATGCTATTAACATGCTAGCAACACAATATTGACATGTTAATCATGTTACAAACATGTTAGAAACATGCTAACAACATGCTAATCATGTTAGAAACATGCTAGTGCCTTGATGATGCTAGAAACATGCTAGCAACATGTTAATGATGATAGCATGCTATTAACATGCTAGCAACACGATATTGAGATGTTAATCATGTTACAAACATGTTAGAAACATGCTAACAACATGCTAATCATGTTAGAAACATGCTAGTGCCTTGCTAATGATGCTAGATACATGCTAGCAACATGTTAATGATGCAAACATGCTATTAATATGCTAGCAATACGATATTGAGATGTTAATCATGATACAAACATGCTAGGAACATGTTAGTAACTTGGTAATCATGCTAGCTAAATGCTAAAAAAGTTAGAAACATTAGCAAAATGCTAAAACATGCTATCTATCGATTTATCATTCAGAAAAGACTTGAGCAAACATCCGTCTAGCATGTATGTACCTAGAAAAACTATAGTAAGGGAATTGAAAAAGCGCGCTCTGTGTGAACAACCCCTAATGAAAATGGCTTTTCACATCTGTCTCTCTGATTTTGTCTCGTAGCACGGGTCTCTGAACAGCAAACGGGCCAAAGTCTTCTGAGCCGAGCTACATTGACGCCTGCAGGTGCCGACGGACTCAGTATTCCTCAACAACATGCCATAGATAAAGAAGATCGTAAGGAGCCGTTCCTCTACAGCTAAAGGAGCTGTTCAAGTACACAAGGCACACTTTGGTGTTTATTGCAGCTGGAAGGCAAAAGGAACACTGTGTCATTTTGTACATACAAATGTATATGATATATTTATGCGGTCATGGTCATCTTTGTATGATTTAATAGCTTTTTAGTGAAGGTGGACAGCCATTGGAATAATAACTTGACTGTGATTTTGATGTTTACTGTTTGAGCGTGAGAGAATGACTGGATGAATGGATGGGTTGATATAAATGTACAGATTTACAACATCGCACGTCCCCCGAACCCTCAACGGTAACCGTAATATTACTATGATAAGCTATTTTTACCAGTTATTTCAAGCCCTCATCGGAGAAATACTGTGTAGCTCAAACGTAGTGGCCTTTTAACCATTATGTGCCAAATATTATCAATCCGTAGAACATTTCCTGATGTATATGGAATGTGAAATCAATTGTAGTAAGCATGTGACAAAAAAAAGTGCCATTTTTTGATATTATATATATATAGGTCCCCATAAAGTAGCCTTGTTATGCACCTCTGGCCTAAAAACTGTGTTCTTAGGTGTAATTACTCATTATTCATTGTATAGTGTAAGGTCTCATTTAGGAAAGATCAGCCATGGCTAGTTGAGTGTGGTGAGTAAATAGCACAGTGAAATGAGACGCCTCAGGGAGGAGCTTCTTTCATATTAAAGTACATGGGGTGCTAACAGTGGATATGGCAACCCGTCTCAGGCCACATTCTGGGTGTGGCTTTTATTAGGCTGAGGTGCCAATCATGTGGGTGGAGGCGGAGCCTCTGTCGTAATGTGATGTTTTGGCAATGTTTGTGATGTGATGTTTAGTTTTACTGTGACATGTTGGTTTCTTCGATCCTTACCTACTTTATTGTATCCAAAAAACTTTAAAAGCAATGTAGTTAAAATCTTCTTTCAAGGTTACCAAATTACCAAATGTCTCCAAGACAATATACAGTATATGTAGTCAGTTCAGTAGCCTTGAGTAGTGTCAATTTAGTTCGATGCAGTCATACGATAGCAGTTTAAATGTTCTTGCATGAGTTTGAACAGTACAGATCTCCATTAGTTTCACAGCAGTGCAGTTATTTGTGGAGGAAATCGAATAAACCGACGTAAATGTGCAACCTTGTGATCATACACACCAAATGTGCTCTGTGTGGCAGATAGTCAAATAAAGTCTAATGTTCATAAACACATGTGCAGAGTCTGTACTGAGGAATAAAGGAGGAAACTGTGGAAAACTATGTGGTTTGGATTTGTATAAAGTGTGCATGTGATGGTATTAAAGTATTAAAACTCTCAGTAAGGGAACAGGAGTCTCTCAGAAATACTTCATCTGTATATCTACATTGACATATTACATACATGAATACAGAGTTCTAGTTTTGTAGTCTTTGAACTGATATACTCGTGATATGCTTAGTGATAATTCGTATGCATTTAATGTAAAATGTGGTTCTACAAAACGTACATTTAACTTGTTTTTCCAGACATATTTACAGCATCTAAAAACGAATCCTTATGAATATTGTAAAGTTTGGTGTGTGCAAGTGCTACTGAAGTGGAGATTTATGGCTCAGTGTAGGAGAAGAAAAAACTCATTTTGAGAAACGTCCTTTAAAATGTGTATTGTAATTGAAATCTATTGACACAAATAGATAAAGTGCTATAAAAGAAACACTTAACAGTGTCTTTTGGGTGTTTTCTTTCCACTAGTCTGAAAAAACACTTTATGACAGGTGCATGAAAAAACAGTTTTTGCCTGCAGAGTCTCCCCTTAAATATACAAATAATAGCAAATGTAGAACAATAAGTTTATGATTTAAAAACAAGTGTGTGATTGACCAGAAGGTGTCAGTGTTGGTCAAAGGAAAACATGCCTCAGAAAAACATTTCATCTGATTATGAACAATTCTGTTCTAACATGTGCTAATATATATGTAGATCGTCGGTCAGTACGATTTTTTAAAGAAGTCTGTTATGCGTACAAAGGCAGCATTTATATTTTAGTTAAAAACAGTATTGCAAACTGTTTTATATATATATATATATATATTCAGGATTCTTTAATGAATAAAAATCTAAAAAGGACAGCATTTATTCAAAATAGTAATCTTTTCTAACAATTTTTAGTATGTTTTAAAATTAATTATATTAATTGACTGTTTTTCATGATTTAATTATAAGCTTTTAAATGAAACTCATACATCCCCTGCAGGTGTTCCTTCACAAACACAAGTTTGGTAAACCTTAATATTAAATGTGACCCTGGACCACAAAACCAGTCATAAGGTTAAATTTTACAAAACTGAGATGTATACATCATATGAAAGCTCAATAAATCTGAATTTGTTAGGATAGGACACTATTTGGCCGAGATACATCTATTTGAAAATCTGGAATCTGAGGGTGCAAAAAAATCAAAATACTGAGAAAATCACCTTTAAAGTTGTCCAAATTAGGTTCTTAACAATGCGTATTACTAATCAAAAATTACATTTTGATATATTTATAGTATGAATTTTACAAAAAAATCTTCATGGAATATGATCTTTACTTATTTTCCTAATGATTTTTGGCATAAAAGAAAAATCTATAATTTTGACCCATGCAATGTATTTTTGGCTATTGCTACAAATATACCCCAGCGACTTCAGACTGGTTTTGTGGTCCAGGGTCACAAATGTTTAATGCATTTCATGTTAGTTTCTAATCTGTAACCTATTGGGTCATTCCTGGTATCCGGTAACATTTTGGCTCCATAATTCTTGGAATTCTTAGCATTCTATTAAAATAGTGACATGTTTAACTATTAGGAATGCATATTGGCCAAGCTCAGGGACTCAAAAAAACAATAATTATGGGTATATTGTTCAAACACTGGCTGTGAAAATATTCCACCCTGTTAAGGAAATATAATTATCACAAAATGTTAATAATGTAAATGCTAATCAATAACGAGCTTTTCTTGGATGATATATGTCCCTTATACCATGATAGTATTTTTTTTATTCTTGTAACAATAACAAAACAATCATTGATTAATAGAATATGTCTTGATTATTAAGAACAGGTACTTTTCTGTGTCCATTTTTTGCCAACAGGGTGGTAAATAATACAAAAACTTTGCTCAAAAACATATATATGCTTTTAATGCTCCTCACGTCACAAAACAAGGCAAAAGTATGCCAAATATTTAGTTTGATGTCAAATTATTGTTTAAAATGACTTGTCTAACAGGGTGGAACACCAGTGTTAACAGGTTCTAACAGTGGATGAGCTTTCCATCATTGTTTTCCATTGTTTGTTTGTCCATATTATAGCTACAATTATCTCTGTTACCTTTGTTCGTTGATTTGATATCTTTGTTTGCTGCTGCTCATCTCATTTTTTCACAACTCTTTAAGTTCATTCAAGACGTTATTTAACTTATTTAAGACTGCGCTTATGAGGATACCGGACAAAACAGCATTAAATATTTATATCTCCTCACTCGTCTTTTTTCCTCCAAGCTTGGGTTCTGGAATTTCCACCCTGTTAGTTTCATATTCCACCCTGTTAAGTTTATAGACCCAACATGACAGGGTGGAAAATTTTGAGCTAAGTTAGCCGTAGCTCTTTGAGTGATCAATATTAACTTTCTAATCTTCTATAAACAGAAGTTTTATAACTGTCAGTTATGTTTTTTAATTCTTTTGACCGGATAAACTTTCTCCATAACAGGGTGGAAAATTTTTGAGCTAAGTTAGCCGTAGCTCTTTGAGTGATCAACATTAACTTTCTAATCTTCTACAAACAGAACTTTTATAACTATGTCAGGTATGTTTTTTTATTTTTTTTGACCGGATAAACTTTCTCCATAACAGGGTGGAACATTTTGAGCTAAGTTAGCCGTAGCTCTTTGAGTGATCAATATTAACTTTCTAATCTTCTACAAACAGAACTTTTATAACTATGTCAGATATGTTTTTACATTTTTTTGACCGGACAAACATTCTCTATAACAGAGTGGAACTTTAAGAGTGTGACAAGCAGGATAAATTTAAAAAAACTAACAAAAAAAGGTTGATGTGAGAGATGACGCTTTTGTACAGTTGGATTCAAGTAAGAAAAATGAACAATATCACTTCCTGAAAAATGGTCTTAATGGAATTGCAGTCTATTTTGAAAGGCGAGAAAGGACATACTAACAGGGTGGAAGGTGACTTTAGGGATACTGTAAATTATTAAAATTGTAAAAAACAAACAAATATATGTAGTAATGTAGTTTCACATGATTTATATGAATGATTGGATGCAGTTTAGCCTAGTCTATAACATTATTTAAAAATGTTTTGAGGTTTTTATCATTAGATAAAATATAGTTTATATTTCTTGTGGAAGTTGATTACTTTGCACTGAGGACATGATATAAAATGAATGCCTATATCAATAAAAAGTCGTGTAAAATAAAAATTTCTCTTGATTTTCCATGCACCTGTCAAGTTTGAGATTTTGGGCTTTTTGGTTTTTCATAAAGTGTTTTTTCAGACTAGTAGAAAGAAAACATCCAAAAGACACTGTTAAGTGTTTCTTTCATAGCACTTTATCTATTTGTGTCAACAGATTTCAATCACAATCCATATTTTTAAAGGATGTTTTCTCAAAATGAGTTTTTCTGCTACACTGAGCCACTTCAGTAGCACTTACACACACCAAACTTGACATTTTTATTCCTGTCCATATCCTGAAGGTTTTTCACAGAGGGATTTGTTCAAATACAATTTGCTTGATTTTAGACATCATTTCATTCCCCCCAAAATTTGTTGTTCTAAATTCTAAGTATTTTCAGAATTATGGAGTGACACAATGTGATTCTGTAAAAACATTTGACTCTAATATGTCAAAAAGAATTTTGAAACAGACTTCATCCAGTGTTTAGATTTTTGTACTAGAAATGTATGCAAATTAGTGCATGTTTCATTAAACAATGCCTCATTTGCATATTAAAACCTGTAATACAAAAAAATGTTTGCAATTATCAATGTAATCAATCATCTGCGTTAGTAAGGTGATAACTATTAGTTTTCTTTAACCCTATTCACTTGCAGTGATGTAATGTCTATTATCTCTGTTTAAGTGATACATAAGACTTAAATATATAATTTAAGGCATTTCTTATAAACATGTGACTTATTTTAGAGAAAATAAGTAAATCAAAGAGACAGGAAAGTCACTGTATAACAGGAATGACCCTATTACATTTCCAAAGTAACCTTCCCAACACTGTAACTGTTACTATATTTTCATATGTACATATGTATAATCTGAATTCTAATAAAATCAGGAAGACAATCAGAAAACCCACAATTACAACATATATAATTACAGTATAATAATAATGACACACTTAGCTTCATATAAAATAGAAATAAATGCAACACTGAGTAATTTGAAGACATTTGAAGACTGGAAGTTCATACTGGCAGCATGAAAAAAGTGTCTCTGACAGTCTTGCTTAGTCTTCAGATCGGTCTGGAAGGAAGAAACATGGATTCTCACGAGCCCTTCGGGATAGATATGACACGAGACGAACACCATATAAAGCACTAGACAAGACACACAAAAACACGCACACGGCCAAATATGCCATCATCGATAGTTTTTTTTTTTTAGATATTAGTTGTTTAATTCGTAGCTGTTTTGTTGCAGTCACATTTAGATATATAAAACAGTTTTTTTCATGCACCTGTCAAGTTTGAGATTTTGGGCTTTCTGGGTTTTCAGAAACTAGTGGAAAGAAAACATCCAAAAAACACCGTTAAGTGTTTCTTTTATAGCACTTTATCTATTTGTGTCAATAGATGTCAATTATAATACATATTTTTAAAGGCCATTTTCTCAAAATGATTTTTTCCTCCTAAACTGAGCCATTAATCTCCACTACAGTAGCACTTACACACACCAAACTTGACATTTTTATTCCTGTCTATATCCTGAAGGTTTTTTACAGAGGGATTTGTTCATATATAATTTGCTTGATTTTATACATTGTATTCCCAAAAAAATGGTAATATAATGTTTCCTGTTTTTTTTTCTGAATGATCTCTTGACAAAATGAGATACCCAAGATCCCCTCTGTAAAAACATTTGATTCTCAAAAAAGTCAAAAAATTTAACAAGAATTTTGAACCTCATCCAAAGTAATGAATTAACTGGGTAAGTAAGGTCATAACTATTTTTTTTTTTACCCTATTCACTTGCAGTGTCTCACCTTAATTAATTCATCTAAATGTGACAAATTTTGGTAGAACTGATATATTCAGCAGTCCAACTAGGGTTGACAACAATAGAGGTGTACTTTCTTTAATACAGCTGTCTTCTAATGACAAATAGCCCTTAGATTTCAGTTTATATAAAACATTTTAGGCTAATACGCATTTTCAGGTAAAGCTATTTAATTAGATAATTTCCATATGCAGGTAATAACATTTAAATATAAACAAATCTTTATTATTGCTACCTAATGGATGCACACTTCTCAGATTGATAATATTCAATAATATTAGTCGTTTTTAATTATAAAACAAAAATAAAATTACATGCATGAATAATTATTTTTTTGTAAAACCTCATGATAAATAACCCCCATGTAGAGAACTGTGGTAAATCAGCATACAATAGCCGCTATTATGAAGTATTTTGTTAGTTGTAAATCATAAGACGGAGGTGTGTGTGGAAGGGAGGAGTTGGAGTTGAATGAATTTCTCGGCGTGTGTGGGCGCGCGCGCGCGTGGGCGAGTGTGTGTGTGCGCGCACTAGGAGAGAGGGATGTAATCAGTCGTCGAGGCACCGCGGCTCTCGGGCCGGTGACAAATCGAAAGTGTCTCGCTCTAGTTTATTGCCCTGATCAGGTCAAACGAAAAATATTGGAGGTCTGGGCGAAGAGACAGTTCCGTCTGCCGCAGATAAATGGACTGATCATTTCTTATTGAGAAACAATTCCTAAAAGGTAGTTTACAGCATGACTGAGGGAAGCAGGCGGCGCGGAGTTTCACTCCGGCGCGATGCTCCTACCCTGACCCTTCCCTCCGCCGCTGGAATTAAATGGATAGAGAGAGGGCGAGTTTCTGATGGCACAACTCCACCGCAGAGACACTCCATTTATTATGGAGTAGGGGCTTCTGATGAAGTGTAGGCAGAGGCTTCTTCTTCTTTATTTATTTATTTTCGCTCTCTTTCTCTCTCAGGTGAAGTACAAGGCTGGCCTTCAGGCTTCTACACTCCAAATGGATAGAGGGAGGCAATTGAATTTTACACTCCCCTGGTTATGATTAATGCCCGTCTGTGGATGGCTGTAGAGCCGGCAAACCACCACAAGGTGGAGCTGGTCATCCACAAGCGTCTCTAGTCAGAGCTATATCGACGTTACTTTGCATATCGTGCGCCAAAAGTACCTATGTACTAAGCTACATTGGAATTTGTACATAAACCTTCTGACATAACCTCAGAATTCACTGATTAACTTTAGGGTTCTTGACGCTTTTCTTCTGAGAAAGTTAAGAGAACCTCCATAAACAACTCTTTGGCTCTTCAAGGGATTTCCTTGCTAGGTAAAGTACTCTTCATTGCCAAAGCAAAAGGTGTGTTTAGCCTACACTTGAATACCATATCAATGGTTGTTGAGTATTTCGTTTCAAAACCACTGGTTTTAATTGCTAGCTAAAGCTGGAGGAACACAATGCTCTTGAACAGTGGTTCTCAACCATTTTGTCTTAATGGCTAAAATAGTAATGGTGTTTCTGCTTGTTTTCAAACTTTTTTTTTAAAGGAGAAGTTCAATTCCAAAACAAAAGTTTACAGATAATGTACTCACTCCCTTGTCATCCAAGATGTTCATGTGTTTCTTTCTTCAGTCGTGACGAAATTATGTTTTTTGAGGAAAACATTTTAGAAATATTCTCCATATAATGGACTTCTATGGTGCTCATGAGTTTGAACTTCCAAAATGCAGTTTAAATTAAGCTTCAAATGGCTTTAACGATCCCAGCCAAGGAAGAAGGGTCTTATCTAGCAAAATGATTGCTTATTTTCTAAAAAACTTTGCAATTTATATACTTTTTAAACTCAAATGCTCGTCTTGTCTAGCTCTGCGTGTGCTCTGTGTATTCTGGTTCAATACAGTTAGGGTAGGTTGAAAAACTCCCATCTTATTTTCTCCTCCAACTTCAAATTTGTCCTACATCACTGCAGAAGTACAGACCAAGTGTTTACAAAGTAAATGTGCAAAGAAGATCAAACGCCCTTTATAAAAAAAAAAAAAAGTAAAACAGCGATGTAGGATGATTTTGAAGTTGGAGAAGAAAATGAGATGGGAGTTTTTTGACCTACCCTAACTGAACTGGAATACACAGAGTACATGCAGAGCTAGACAAGTTGAGCATTTGAGGTTAAAAGTATATAAATGGTAAATTTCTTTAGAAAATAACCAATCGTTTCGCTAGATAAGACCCTTCTTCCTCGGCTGGGATCGTTTAGAGCCCTTTGAAGCTGCTTTAAACTGCATTTCGGAAGTTCAAAGTTGTGGGCACTATAGAAGTCCAATATATAGAGAATAATTCTAAAATGTTTTCCTCAAGAAACCTTTTTTTTTTTTTTTTTTTACGACTGAAGAAAGAAAGACATGAACATCTTAGATGAAATGTGAGTAAATTATAATCAGAATTTGAAGGGTGTGAGTAAATTATCTGTAAATTTTTGTTCTGGTATTGAACTTCTCCTTTAACAAACGATTTACATTGCACATTGTTATCCAGCTTTTTCATTAATAACTGATGAACGCCGCCATGATGGATTCTAACTTCCGTTTGGGTGCTCTCGTGTTTCCGGTCTTGAATTCCATGTTAAAACACGGTAAAAAAGATTCACTCAATTAATTAAACTGACACTTTTATGCACAGTAACTCAACCCCATCGGGAGCTGCATCGCTTCATGTCATCTTCCCACTCATTAAACTATGACAGGTAAGTTAATGCAAAAAGATGGTCATTGTGACACTGTAAAGTGATGGAACTATGGCACTTTTTTTCAGGTTTAACGTTATATTATTGGCTCAGAAAATTTGACTAGAAACACCAGAGACCAGAAATGTAAAGCATCATTCCATTCAGAAAAAAAGGTTAACTAAAAACAAAACCAAAACAAACAAACAAATCACTACTTATATAATAAACAATAACTAAAAAAGTACTGGTAATTTTCTGCCAAGTCAGTTTTCATTAATTTTACAGATAATTCATTTAACCCACAGCAATACAATATGTGACCCTGGACCACAAAACCAGTCATAAAGGTCAAATGGATAAAGCTGAATAAATAAGCTTTCCACTGTTGTATGATTTCTTAGGATAGAATAATATAGCTGAGATACAACAATTTGAAAATCTGCAATCTAAGAGTTTAAAAAAAAAATCTAAATACTGAGAAAATCACTTTTAAAGTTGCCCAAATGAAGTTCTTAGCAATGCATATTACTAATAAATATTAAGTTTTGATATATTTATGGTAGAAGATTTACAAAATATCTTCATGGAACATGATCTTTACTTAATATCCTAATGCTTTTTGGCATAAAAGAAAAATCGATAATTTTGTCCCATAAAATGTATTGTTGGCTATTGCTACAAATATACCTGTGCTACTTAAGACTGATTTTGTGGTCCAGGGTCACAAATGTAATTCAAAACCAGGAAAACACCTTTGAAAAATCAATTAAAGTTAAAATCATTTATAGTGTAAAAACATTTAGCATTTTTATTTTGATGTACTAAAATAGACTTATCTTGACGTAATAAAATAACTAAAACTGAAAAAAGTGTAAAAAACAGTAGTTGTCTTGATTTAGTTTTAATTTTTTTTAAAGCATTTAGAGGTCCATTATTGTAGTATAATGATAATAAAATATAGAAAATTGTGACCCTGAACCACAAAACCAGTCATAAGGGTAAATTTGTCGAAATTGTGTCATAGAATAATATTTGGCCGAGATACAGCTATTTAAAAATCTGCAATCTGAGGGAGCAAAAAAATCAAAATCGTGAGAAAATTGTCTTTAAAGTTGTCCAAATGAAGTTCTGAGCCATGCATATTACTAATCAAAAATTAAGGCTTGATATATTTACAGTAGGAAATTTACAAAATATCTTCATGGAACATGATCTTTACTTAATATCCTAAAAAAAAAAAAAAAAGACAATTTTGACCCATACAATGTATTTTTGGCTATTGCTACTTAATACTGGTTTTGTGGTCCAGGGTCACAATTGTATATAATAAAAATTGTAAAAAATATATTAATTGTAAGTTTGTGAGTCTGAGGCTCTCTGGTTGAGAACCACTGATCTAGAATAAATTACAAGAATAGCCAAAATAGCCGCCATGAAATTAAACCTCTTTTCTAAATGCATGTTATTACTCTTATTGTAAATGATTCATCCATGCATTTATTTGTGACCTCATCATTTTAAATCAAAATGTCATAAACTCATAACTGAATTCCTGCTGGTGACGTGTGTGCTCACTTTCATCTACCTCTATTTTTAAGTACAAAGCTTACATTTCAAACTCAAGCCAAAAACCAAAAGACAGAATCAAGTCTGGCCACACTTTTGTTTCTTTTGAGCCAATCCATTACACTTGGATGAACTTCATAATACACAGTGAAAAATTTGTCACTGCTTCCGTTTGATCCTGACTTAAAGCCAGACTAACCTGGTTTTCTGATTTCAGCCTGGTTTAGCGGTCCAGTGCTGCAATAGCTAGTTTTAAAACAAACTCCACTTTGTTCTGCAGTCAATGTTAATGGAAAGTCCGCCCCACCGGCAGTGTGTTATTGCTCTGTGCTCCGCGTGTAACCTAGCGAGTGGGCAGTAAATGTCACTTTATCACTTAACCCATTATATAAGGGTTGAAAGGTCTAATAAAACCCACGCGAGGTGCTGTTATTGGACTACATAATGTGTGTTTATGGCTCTGCTGCAGGTATTCAGAGATACTCACTTGTAAACCTGTAGAGAAGCCATGACATTCTTCTCTTGATGAGCATTAATGGAGGTTTATTCATTTGGCAAATGCATTTTTGTAAAAACCGATCAGGTTAAATTTTGTTACGTTTACAAAATGTCTGAATTGATCCATGCACTTTGACTCAAAGAATGTATGACACGCATCAAGTGTGATTAGATCTGTTTATTTGCAGTTTCACCCAGAATGCCTCAGCAATATGTAAAGAACTTTATGGAGGTTCTTTGGTAATGAAAGGATCAATATGTATTACTGTGCTCAAGACAGGAGACAGCGGCAGCTTTAATTTAGCATTAATAATGCAGGAACAGATCCAGTTGAGTGTATGTGTGTGTGAGAGTAAGAGTGTGTATCCGTTGTGATTTGAGCTCATATCCAGAAACTCAGATATCAGATATTATGAGTAATTTCTTATATTAAAGTCTATGTTTCACTAGACGAGACAACATGCTTCTGACAAAACAGAAGGTGAGCTCTAGCCTTGGGGGTAATGCATTACAAGTAATGCAAGTTATGTAATCAGATTACTTTTTAAAGTAACAAGTAATGTAACATTTTTTTTATTACAAGAAAAGTTACTTTTTCAAGTAAGTAATGCCAGTTACTTGTGAAAAGTGTGAAAGGGCTTTTGCATTTGCCAAGTATAGAGCTTTTTTTATTTTAAAGACAAACAAGCAAGTTTGTTTTACAAATGTAATTCACCAGAAAGCTCTATTATGCCCATATTTTTTCCCTGTATAATATTCCTCCACTAATTCCTCAAAGCAGCACTTTAGTTGGACACAGAATGGGTTTGTGGGTAAAGGAAGTAGACAGCGCAGTCTTTTAAAGGTGGAGGGATATGGGCAGATAACTGGACATACAAACAATGTAGGAGTGACGGGGCAAAGGGTGTTGAGATTGAGGGAGAAATCAATAGAAAATCAGCGTTTTGGGATGGCCACTCATTTATCAGATGACACGGTTAAATAGCGTTAAGGCACTAAAAATGAGAAAAATATGTCCCGTCCTGGCCGTCGTATTGATCACGCGTGAATGGGCCTGTGGAAGGCTGAAGCTACTAATAAAATAAGACATATCTGAGAGCGAATCAGTCAAGAATCGATCGGGATGGTGATCAAGGCCAAAAACATCTTCACTGGGATTTAAACCCTGGTACTCTGATCCCCCCCCCACACACAAAAAAACGGGTACACAACTTACACAAAACACGTTTGACAGGGCGATTCTTCTCAAATCTCGATTCGACTAGAACGAGCAGTCCTGTCCGGCTCTCCTGCCAAAAGACATATAGAATCTAGAACTCAAGGTCAATGAGAAACCAACAAAACGAGCCGGACTGCTGTCCGTCCTCACCGAAATCACAGGATATACACTACCAGACAAAAGCTTGGATGCATGACTGATCTTTAAACTTATATTGATCTAAAAGCTTATGATTATTGCATGCTAAAATTAGTTTTGAATCCAAATTTACTGGTACATATGAATGGCAGGAATTCAAATGTTACAAAATTGCAAGAGCCACAGTTGCTTGAGATGAATATGAGTCAGGTTAATGAATATAGATTCTAAATGTTTAATGTTGAAATGTGGTTGAAATGTGTTCCTGTTTGCTTCGTGTTTCCCAGTGTGACTTATTAAAAACTCTTGTTTATGTTCCATCCGTGTCTCCTCATTACTTTGCTCCTTCACAGCAGCCAGTTGTGACAGAACACCGAACCTACAACATAAATAGTTTAGTGTCGTGTTTTCCCCTTGTTTCTTTTCCGTTTCTGCTCCTGGTCTTCGCTACACTTACAGTACCAGCTATCCAGACATGTTCTGCAGGTTCTATGACACCAGCTTAAACCCCATGTGCAGAGCACCGTCATCCGAAGATGGTCCTTGAGCAAATTTCACCACCTTTGTGGAGTGGATACTGGCGAGAAACGGATTTTCAATCACCGTCTGTTACCATCTCTTCGCGATGCGAAGCCTGAGGCCACCGATGACATTGAGCCATCGCCGCTGCGACCAACGAGCCATCGCATCAAGGAGTGACAGAGCTGAGGATCGCCGTGGAGCCAGATCTGCTTAAACCGTCAGACCAGGTGGAGAGCCAGCTACCCCACCCACCACTAGGGAAGAGGCCATGGCCAGTGTGATCGCGGAGAGGAGCTCCACCCACTGTACTATGGCTGAGGGTGAGCTATCAATGAATCTGGGTAGATGGAAAGCAGAAGGGGAGCTCATGGACTGGTATGACGATCTGCCCCGTCTCCTCCCTCTTTCGTTGAAGCCGTCTGCAACTCCTGTTCCTACATCCTGCCCAGAGAGGGCTCCCATTTCCACATCCAGCCCAGAGAGGGCTCCCATTTCCATATCTAGCCTAGAGAGGACTCCAGTTCCCACGTCCAGCCCAGAGAGGGCTCCCATTTCCATGTCTAGACTAGAGAGGGCTCCCGTTCCCACGTCCAGCCCAGAGAGGGCTCCCGTTCTCACGTCCATCCCAGAGAGGGCTCCTGTTCCCACGTCCAGCCCAGAGAGGGCTCCATTTCCATGTCTAGCCTAGAGAGGGCTCCAGTTCCCACATCCAGCCCAGAGAGGGCTCCCATTCTCAAGTCCAGCCCAGAGAGGGCTCCCATTTCAATGTCTAGCCTAGAGAGGGCTCCAGTTCCCACGTCCAGCCCAGAGAGGGCTCCCGTTCTCACGTCCAGCCCAGAGAGGGCTCCCGTTCTCACGTCCAGCCCAGAGAGGGCTCCCATTTCCATGTCTAGCCTAGAGAGGGCTCCCGTTCTCACGTCCAGCCCAGAGAGGGCTCCTGTTCCCACGTCCAGCCCAGAGGGGGCTCCTGTTCCCACGTCCAGCCCAGAGGAGGCTCCTGTTTCCACATCCAGCCCAGAGAGGGCTCCCGTTCTCACGTCCAGCCCAGAGGGGGCTCCTGTTCCCACGTCCAGCCCAGAGGGGGCTCCTGTTTCCACATCCAGCCCAGAGATGGCTCCCGTTCTCACGTCCAGCCCAGAGAGGGCTCCCATTTCCATGTCTAGCCTAGAGAGGGCTCCAGTTTCCACGTCCAGCCCAGAGAGGGCTCCCATTTCCATGTCTAGCCTAGAGAGGGCTCCCGTTCCCACGTCCAGCCCAGAGAGGGCTCCCGTTCTCACGTCCAGCCCAGAGAGGGCTCCCATTTCCATGTCTAGCCTAGAGAGGGCTCCCGTTCCCACGTCCAGCCCAGAGAGGGCTCCCGTTCCCACGTCCATCCCAGAGAGGGCTCCCGTTCTCACGTCCATCCCAGAGAGGGCTCCCATTTCCATGTCTAGCCTAGAGAGGGCTCCCGTTCCCACGTCCAGCCCAGAGAGGGCTCCCGTTCTCACGTCCAACCCAGAGGGGGCTCCTGTTTCCACATCCAGCCCAGAGAGGGCTCCCATTTCCATGTCTAGCCTAGAGAGGGCTCCCGTTCCCACGTTCAGCCCAGAGAGGGCTCCCATTTCAATGTCTAGCCTAGAGAGGGCTCTAGTTCCCACGTCCAGCCCAGAGAGGGCTCCCGTTCTCACGTCCAGCCCAGAGAGGGCTCCCATTTCCATGTCTAGCCTAGAGAGGGCTCCCGTTCTCACGTCCAGCCCAGAGGGGGCTCCTGTTTCCACATCCAGCCCAGAGAGGGCTCCCGTTCTCACGTCCAGCCCAGAGAGGGCTCCCGTTCTCATGTCCAGCCCAGAGAGGGCTCCCGTTCCCACGTCCAGCCCAGAGGGTGCTCCCGTTCCCACGTCCAGCCCAGAGGGGGCTCCTGTTTCCACTTCCAGCCCAGGGAGGGCTCCCGTTCTCATGTCCAGCACAGAGAGGGCTCCCATTTCCATGTCTAGCCCAGAGGGGGCTCCTGTTTCCACATCCAGCCCAGAGAGGGCTCCCGTTCTCACGTCCAGCCCAGAGAGGGCTCCTGTTCTCACGTCCAGCCCAGAGAGGGCTCCTGTTCCCACGTCCAGCCCAGAGGGGGCTCCTGTTTCCACATCCAGCCCAGAATGGGCTCCTGTTCCTACCTTTAGCCCAGAGGGGGCTCCCATTCACAAGTTCAGCCCAGAGAGGGCTCCCGTTTCTTGAGTTCAGCCCAGAGAGGGCTCCTATTTCCCCGTCCAGCCCAGAGAGGGCTTCTTTTCGTAAGACCATGGCTCCTAGCTCCCTTCTTTCCACCTCCTCTTCTCCCTCATCCCACTGGCTCCACCTTGGTCTGGCATAGACCATCCTGCGCCTTGGGACTCCACTTCTCCGGCTGTGCCTGGTCCCTTTGGCTCTGTCAGGCTCCTCCATCCCTTCGGCTCCACCTGCGTCATCTGTTGCTCCGGCTCCACCACGGCCTGTTGGATCCACACCTCTGCGTTGGTCGCAGGTCACCCTGGCACCTCGGCTCTGCTTTTGGCTCCTCCGCAACCTGCTCTGCTGCCGTCGGTCGGCCCCCTGGAGTCATCAGCCCCTCCTCCTCAATGGCTCCTCCCTCCGTCAACTCCACTGTGGGTTGTTATCATGGCTGTGGCCTGGGTCCCGTCTGGCTCCTCCTGCTCCAAGTCCCTCCTGTCGTCTCCCTGGCTCCTCCCTCCGTCTGATCCGCCCTGGCTCCTCCTGTTTCCTCCTTGGCTCCTTCCTCTGTCGTCTCCACCCTGGACTCTGTTCATCGTCCTCCTCCCTTCACCTATCCATCCCTGTGTTGTTCCTGCAGCGTGAGGACGGCCTTCCTGGAAGAGGGCGCTATGTCAGTAATATGGACCTGTTTTGTTGTGTTTTCCCTACCCACGTCCTCTGTGGCCTAGTTTCCCCCCGTTTCTTTATGCCTATATTTGGTTTTGTTCCTGTTAACATTGTGTTGAGTTTGTATCAGCTGTGTTCCATTAATTACCTCATTTAGTTCCTTATTTCCTAAGCCCTGTATTTTCCAGTGTCTAGCGTCCAGTGTCTATCGTCAATCCCTTTGCTACGTGTGTTCCTGTTTGCTCCGTGTTTCCCTGTGTGACTTATTAAAGACTCGTTTTTGTTCAGTTTAGTTCCGTAGCTTCAAAACATTACGGTTGAACCACTGATGTCACATGGACTATTTTATTGATGTCCTTACTACCTTTCTAGATTTTGAACGTGCCAGTTGTGTTGCTGTCTATGCAGGGTCAGAAAGCTATTGGATTTCATCAAAAATATCTTAATTTGTGTTCCGAAGATGAACAAAGGTTTTTTTTTTTCTGCATGAGCAGCACTCTCTGTGCCACCACAACAGACTTCTTATGTAACTTACCCAGCAAATCTTCCTTCATCAACTGGCCTCATCAGATAGACCAGCATCATTTCTGCTAGAGCTTAATTTCTCTTCATATCTAATAGCTTGGATGTACTGTAGTGGCTTTATGCAATGCTTACATGACAGTGGATGCTGTTGTGCGCAGGGGTCTGAAGAGGAGCAGGAGCGTGTACAGTCTCCGCTGCTCTCCTGTCTGTGCTGCTGCTTCATTACCTAAGTGCTGTATGCTGTGATTTAATGGCTTCATTCAGCAGCTCTCTGCTAGGAACTTCTGAACATGCTTTATGGCTGTTGTGACTTGTTTTAAGTAGAGATTTTAAATGAGCAAATGTAAAACAGCCTCTTTTGTGAGATCAGGGATCAGAGTGACAGAAAAGCAGTTAACATTTGTGACCCTGGACCAAGTAGAACGGGTATATTTGTAGCAATAGCCAAAAATACATTGTATGGGTCAAAATTATCGATCACAAATCATTAGGATATTAAGTTAAGGTCATGTTCCATGAAGATACTTTGTTAATTTCCTGCTGTAAATATATTAAAGCTTAATTTTTGATTAGTGATATGTACTGCTAAGAACTTAATTTGGACATCTTTGGGCAGTTTTCTCAAAATTTCGATTTTTTTTGCACCCTCAGATTTCAGATTTTTAAATAGTTGTATCTCGGACAAATGTTGTTCTATTCAACAAATCATAAATCGATGGAAAGCTTATTTGTGACCCTGGACCACAAAACCAGTCTTAAGTAGCTTGGGTATATTTGTAGCAATAGCCAAAACTACATTGTATGGGTCAAAATTATCGATTTTTCTTTTATGCCAAAAATCATTAGGATATTAAGTAAAGATCATGTTTCATGAAGATATTTAGTAAATTTCCTACAGTAAATATATCAAAACTTAATTTTTGATTAGTAATATGCACTGCTAAGAACTTCATCTGGACAACTTTAAAGGCAATTTTCTCAATATTTGGATTTTCTTGCACCCTCAGATGCCAGATTTTCAAATAGTTGTATCTTAGCCAAATATCTTTTCTAACAAACCATACATCATTGGTTTTGTGGTCCAGGGTCACATTTAACACATTTAATGTCTCAATAAACAAATAATAAACTCTCTGGTCAAAAGAAAAGATGATAAAGATAATTTTGTGCATAAAAAGTGTTGTGTGTTCAAAATATTTGCTGTATTTACTATGGTTGTGTTGGTTATATTTGCTTAATGTAAGTCTTTTTCATAGTCCAGTGGCAAATGTTTAGTAACACTTCACAATTAGTTTTCATTTTGGTAAACATTTACTAATACATTTAAAAAGAAAAAAAGTTGTATCTGTTAACATTAGTTAATGCACTGTGAGCTGACATGAACAAAACGAGTATTTTATTAACTAGCATTAACAAAGATTAATAAATGTTGTAAGAAAAATGCTGCTCATTGTTAATTTATATTAACTAATGCATGAACTGTTGTTAACAAATGGGACCTTATTGTTTTTAAGATTACACACTCCTGCTACTTATAGCATATTTTGTAAAAAAAAAAAAAAAAAAAAAAAAAAAAATTATATATACATTAACACTTTAGAATAGAGAAAACATATGGACCCTGGTCCACAAAACCAGTCATAAGGGTACGTTTTTTTGAAATTAATAATTATTAATACATCTGAAAGGTGAATAAATGAACTCTTTTAGGATATAATTAACTGTTAGGATAGGACAATAATTGGTTGAGATATAACTATTTGAAAATCTGGAATCTGAGGGTGCAAAAAAATCAAAATACTGAGAAAATTGCCTTTAAAGTTGTCCAAATGAAGTTCTTAGAAATGCATATTACTAATCAAAAATTAAGTTTTCATATATTTACAGTAGGAAATGTACAAAACATGATCTTTCCTTAATATCTTAATGATTTTTGACATAAAAGAAAAATGGATAATTTTGACCCATACAATGTATTGTTGCCTATTGCTACAAATATACCTTTGCTACTTAAGACTGGTTTTATGGTCCAGGGTCACATATTCATATCAACTACGACTTTTGCCCCCATAAACGCCGTACAACTTGTAAGGTAGTTGTTAAATTTAGGTATGGGTTGGATTAATGGATCACAAATATGGCCATGCAGAATAAGGCATTAAAATGTGCTTTATAAATACTAATAAACAGCCAGTATGCTGATGCATGCTAATAAGCAGCTAGTCAATATTAAGAACAGGTCCCTAAATTAAAGTGTTACCATAAATATAAACTGATATGTTTATGTATTTGATATCTTCACAGATGCAATTCCTCTTATTAATGTTCAACTAATATAAAAGTGCTTTTCTGGATTTTGAACTATATTTCTAATGGCCTTATTAGAATTTTAAATGGCATTTAAAAACTAGTTTGTTTATGTAAAACATTTTGCTTGAAAAGAGTACTTGTGCTAAACTGTTAAATATAAAGACAATTCACTACAAAAGATGCTTTTCTTGCTTAGATTTTTTTGTCTTGTTTCCAGCCAAAATATCTAACAATTTTTAAATCAAGAAGGATTTTTTTATACAAGTAAAAAGCCTTGTTTTCAGAAAAACCAAGTTAAAATTAAGTAAGTTTTTGCTTGAATGAGGTAAGAAAAATAATCTTGTTTTCTGTCTGAAATAAGATTTTTTGTTCTTGTTCTAAGCAAAAACAAAAAATTTTGACTTGGTTTTTTCTGAAAACAAGATTTTTACTCATCTAGAAAATCCTTCTTGATTTAAGAATTTTTAGATATTTTGGCTGGAAACAAGACAGTAAGAAAAGCATTTTTGTAGTGTTTTTAAAGAAAACACAAAGAAAACATGATAGACTCAGTGTGTCAGTTTATATGCAGATCTGTACATCCACGTATCCTTACAGAAAGGTACTTGCTGAAAGTCTAGCTGACATAGGAGTGAATTTAATAAGTGGACAGATGGTGGAAACAGTAAATGTCAGTGCAGTGCTGCTGGGAAGAGACCGCAGGATGATTATACACAAATTGGTGAGATTCAGACCCAGTCCAGCAGTGGCCTGAAATGTTCCCTAAATCACGACAAAGAAAGATGAAAACTTAATTTCAAGGATTTAACTTAAAGTTCAATGAAATGCATTCCTTTTTCAGTCTGCAAATATGTTTGGTAACACTTTATAATAACTACACACTATGAAACATTACTTAAGAATGAGTAAAAAGTCAATTCATCATTTATAAAGCCTTATCCCCACATTAATAGACAGTAGTAAGCAGTTTATAAATGCAGCTATACATGTTTTGTTCCTGATTTATAAGCATATCTATAATGGTTTAAATAATTGTGTTTTCATAATGTATTAATGATCAATTAATCATTTCTAATTTAAGTATTATATTATTAACAGAGCAGTTATTTAGGAGTTGTCAGAGATTCATAAGATCATTTAGAAAGTGTAACTAAATGATTAATAAACTTTAAATGCACATTTATATATATTATTTAGACATACAACAGTTACTCAGTGTGTTAATAAATGCTTTATTAACAGATATTCTTACTGTAATTCATGATTAATTCAGGTGGGTATAAAACATTTAGTAGTTGTCAGTTATCTATTTTTGTGAGCTCATCTAAAGTGAAGACTATTTATGCCTCGTAAAACTTTTCCAAAGGAGATTTAAAGTGATACAGAACATATAAATATTTATTTTAAGATGCAAAAAACAAAACTGTACAACTATACACTTGTTATAAAATGAGAAATAAAACCTCTGCAATGTCATAGAAAATAAAAAATTCCTGTACACCTCCAGAAAACATGACTTAGCCGTAACAAGCCTCTGAAATCTAATATAAAGATTTTTTTTTTATCGTTAGTTGATTAAAAAGTATTTGAATGTCTGTTTCAGCTAATGAGTCTTCAGTTTAAAATGTACAATTTATTTAAATTTGCCACACTTGGCACCTTTTTGACTCAATGTTTGCACCGAAATTTAACTCTATTAAACTGAAACAAGAAAACCTCTTACTATGCCAAAATATCTTTTTTCTATCTATTATTATTTTTTTGCTTATTTTTTTGACGTATATTCATTTTGTTGCTTTTTCTAAATTTATATTTACATTCTTGCTTGTTTTTTTGTAATTTTTTTTGTACATTTTGTTGCAGAGGTTTATTTTTTCATTTTATAAAAAGTGTAGTTTTATTTTTTGCATCATATATATATATATATATTAGTGGTGGGCATAGATTAATTTTTTTAATCTAGATTAATCTAGATTAAATCTTGAAATTAATCTAGATTAATCTAGATTAAAATGGCTAATTTGAATTCTTCTGAAGGCATTCAGAATATGTGTGCTACCCAAATAATGACTAAAAGTAAGTCTTTGAGAACGGGTTTCTCAAGCCAGGTGGCGCATTAGACCAGGCGCTCATCTCCTGTTTCCAAAATGCATTACAAACTGCTTGACAATTGCATTTACAACACAATTAACTATACAAACTTGTGTAACCAAGTACTTCTGCGCAAAAGGCTGTACGACGTGCGCGTTCCAGTAAAATACACAGGCGCGCGGGTATGGATAGCCTATCTGCGTGCATGTTCCAATAAACTGCGTTGCTTTTAGAAGCGTCAATTCAGTTGTTGCATATAGTTTAATGTCTTTATTTCGGGATTATCAAAGTAAATTATAACTCAAATTTGAGATTTTACTGGGGCAGAGCAGATTTTCACTGGGGCACGTGCCCCAGTAAAAAGGGTCTAGCAACGCACGCACCTGCCCTGACGCGGCTTCATAACTGCATCCATGTCTGCGCGTCTCATTTGATGTGGTAATTTCACAGAAGTTGAAGACTCGTTCTCGCCCCCTACATTGCAATTCAACTAGATATACGTCATCCGCGCTAAACTATCAAGGTGAAAGTCATCACAGTTTACGTAGTTTAGACCCAGCTCCCAACCCAACTTTGAGAAGAGATTAACGGCGATATTTTTTTTATCGCGCGATATGAGTCTCACGTTAACGCAGCACGTTAACGCCGATAACGGCCCACCACTAATATATATATATATATATATATATATATATACACACACATATAGTGTGTGTGTGTGTACCTGGTATTCATCACGTTGTGGGGACCAAATGTCCCCACAAGGATAGGAATACCAGTAAATTTTGACCTTGTGGGGACATTTCTCAGGTCCCCATGAGGAAACAGGCTTATAAATCATGCACAATGAGTTTTTTTGAGGAAGTAAAAGTGTGCATAATCTCCTGTGAGGGCTAGGTTTAGGTATAGGGTAGGTGTAGGGCGATAGAAAGTACGGTTTGTACAGTATAAAAACCATTACGCCTATGGAATGTCCCCATAAAACATGTAAACCAGTGTGTGTGTGTGTGTGTGTGTGTGTGTGTGTGTGTGTGTGTGTGAATGTTCTGTATTACTCTGTTGTTTGTTTCCTTCTTCTCTTCATAAGATAACTGAGCCTTTAAATCTCCTTTGTAAAAGCGTTTCGAGATATAAATAGAAAATAAGCAAGATATTTTGCTGTAGTAAGAAGGTTTTCTTGTTTCAGTTTTCATACTGTATATTCAACAAACGATAAAAAAATCTTTGAGACTATGGTTCATGTTGCTGCTAAGTTATGTTTTCTAGAGGCGTACAAGAATTTTTAATTTTCTATGACATTGCAGAGGTTTATTTTTCATTTCATAACAAGTGTACAGTTGTACAATTTAGTTTTTTTTGCATCTTAAAATAAATAGTTATACTGTATGTTCTGTATCACTGTTGTTTGTTTCCTTTTTGTATAGAAGATAGCGGGGCCTTTAAATCTGCTTTGCAAAAGTTTTATGAGGCATAAATAGGCTTTACTTTAGATGAGCTCACAAAAATAGATAACTGACAAATACTAAATGTTTTATACCCACCTGAATTAATCAGGAATTACAGTACAGAATATGTGTTAATAAAGCATTTATTAACACGCTGCGTAACTATTATTGTATGTCTAAATAATATGAAGAAATGTGCATGTAAAGTTTATTAATCATTTAGTAATACTTTCTTCTGACAACTCCTAAATAACTGCTCTGTTAATAATATAATACTTAATTTAGAAATGATTAATTGATTATTAATACATTATGAAAATACAATTATTAAAAACATTATAGATATGATTATAAATCAGGAACTAAACATTTATAGCTGCATTTATAAACTGCTTACTACTGTCTATTAATGTGGGGATACGGCTTTATAAATGAAGAATTGACTTTTTACTAATACCTAACTAATGGTTCATAGTGTGTAGTTATTATAAAGTGTTACCCACTTTTTTTGTAAATAATAAATAATTAATTGGGAGTTAATTCAATAATAAAGTATGAAAATACAATTATTAAACACATTATAGATATGTTTAAAGATCAAGAACAAAGCATTTATAGCTGCAGTTATAAACTGCTTACCATTGTCTATTAATGTAGAGAATTTTTGATTGATTTATAATTATGAATTGACTTTACTAAAGCTTAACTAATGGTTCATAGTGTGTAGTTATTTCTTTCCCACAATTATCTGATTGTGCCAAACCATGCCTGTAATTATTCTCTTCAACTCTGATCGCTCACAGTCAAACACAGTCATACAGAGACGAGCGCTCTCCTTCTCCTGGATCAAATCCAAAGAGGAACTCTCTCATGAAGCTGTCAGGATCGAATTCATAATCGAATGCCCTGTGCCCTAAACCTGGCACGCTACGGCAAAGCTACACTTCCCAGAATTCCTCTATAGATCCGTCGGAATTTCCTCGAGTTCCAGGTTCCAGCTGATCCTTTCCGAGCGGAAGAGAACGCATCCTGTCAGGTGTCTTTTCAGGCTGTCAGAGGAAGTCGTTTGGCTGTGAATTTTCATCGGTGTAATTATGTTTGCATGCTTCAATCAGTCATCCTCATTTACGTCAACAGAAATGATGCAAATAACAACTGCAAAATACATATTTCTACTGTGCAATGCTTGAGTTCTGGGAAATGAGGACCAGTCAAACAAGGTGTTGAAACGTTGTTACGTATTATAGGACGCTTTGAGGAAATGACTGATATTTCTGAGGACGAAGCATCATGTTCTCGTCTCAACTCAGCCTGGTGGTTTCGTTTTATGTTTTCCGTTCAAGCCTCACGAAAAAGAAGTTTATTCCAGTGTGCTTATTTTTTTAAACTAACAAATATGAAAGTATACTTTCAGTCTACTTTTTATGTACTTCTCAGAAATGTGTTTCATATACTTCTCAGAAATATACTTAAAATCACATTTAAGTATACTTGACTTACACTTAGAAAAGTCTAGATACATTTGAGCTATACTTGTGCTCTGAGAATCTGTGTTTTCATTGTTATACTCTAGGGGTGCTGTTATACATCTTCTGAACAGAATTTCCAAAACACAAGTGAAGAAGAAACCAAAACAACAGATGTTTCCACATGTAATCGAACACAATCGTCAGACATAAAACAGCACCAAAACCATAGATATATAAAACTGTGTACCATTATGGAATAAAATGTCGACCCATGAAGAGGTAATAATGACTGTCAAGCTTTGGGGTGTTGATCAACATCTACGTTTTGGTTATCTCCAATAGTTATTTTTTTTTTTTAGCTTTTTGTTCAAAATGTTGTTTAATTATTATTATTTTTAAAACCTACCCACATTCAAGTGTTTATGAAAAGAATGCATGAAGCTAGAATAAAATGTGTTTGTTTACAAGCAGATGTTCTTTCTTTTGATCTTTTGTTCAGATATTCATATAACAAAATATATACCAATTAATACCTAAATAGGGACATAGTAGTATACTTAAAGTATGATGTAAAGTTCACTTAATGAAAACGTACGAGTATACTTGCAGTACAAAACTACTAAACTAGTAGTTTACTGAGACTATCTTCAAAGTGTACTAAAAATGCATAAAGCATTAGTAAACTATCAGTATACCTATAAGTTTACTTTGAGTAGACTTGTAGTACAAACTGAAAACATAGATGTAAACTAGCTGTGTACTACTGTTATACTTAAAGTATACTTTTATATACTTGAAAGTGGGCCAATTTAGTCCCAAGGAGTAATGAAATAGTACACTTAAAAGTATACTACTAGTACACTGATATTTGTATACTTACTACATAAAGTATACTTAAAATATATTTGAACTTAGTATACTTAATAAAATAAACTTAAAGTATACTTGTTTTTGGTAAGGGAGGCCTTACCAAACAAGAACAAGATGTTTAAGACGGATGTTTTCTCCACCGCCCCACGCTGAGTTTTCCCTCCAAAAGTTAACAAAACGCAGCAAGCGAACTGTTGTGATAATCCCACACAGGATCAGATCAAGCAGAAAATGTGCAATGCTAAACATCTACATTAGCGAAGCCGTCAGCACAAGAAACAGCTTTTTTACATTTCCTTAAGCACAACTGTTGTGCAGTATATGCTTTCCAAGAGTTCTGTGTTTGCAAAAATGAAAAAGCGGATGGGGTGGCGTGAGGGGGTCGAATCCACCAGCTGGCCTGAGAAATTGAATATACAGCTTCATTCCACAGCTTTTTTTTTCCCCAAGTTTTACTAAAAATGTTTACCGTGGCAGAAAAATCCTGCTTGGGTTTTGGGTTTCTGGTAACGTGTCCTGATGACGATTATGAAATCAGAAATCCAATAGGAAAATAATTAGGAAATTAAGGCGGGATCGATAGCGTTTATGTGTTCGCTGGTCAGTTCCTCTCTGTCGGGACCCTCATCCCTAATGTCACATATTGAGTTGGGCCTCTCGGAGCAATCTGCGCTAACCTCCTCTGTGGATTTAGCTGGGACTTTTTTTTTCTAACAGAAATAGCAATTTATATTTGGTTGACGGCTCTGGCCATGGCTGTTTCCCTCTGCTCTCACCGGCCCGCTGTAGTTTTGCTAATTCTAGCTTTCTGATGCTTCGCTTAATGTATTCAGAAATCTTTTATTGCTTTGAGTGCAGATTGATAAACTTATTGCAGTCATACTTATTTTGTTTAGTCACAGGAATAATGTCCATTGTTTATTTTTGCCACATACAGTTAGAAATAAAGTCATTACTTGGTAACTCATAATTATGAACTTTATTAAGTTAAAATTATGTAATAATTATGCTATTATTATGTATTACACTTTTCATGCTCCTGTCAAGTTTGAGATTTTGGGCTTTTTGGTTTGTCATAAAGTGTTTTTTTCAGACAAGTGGAAAGAAAACACCCCAAAGACAGTGTTAAGTGTTTCTTTTATAGCACTTTATCTATTTGTGTCAATAGATTTCAATTACAATGCATATTTTTAAAGGCCGTTTTCTTAAAATGAGTTTTTTCTCCTACACTGAGCCATAAATCTCCACTTCAGTAGCTCTTACACACACCAAACATAACATTTTTATTCCTATCTATATCCTGAAGGTTTTTACAGAGGGATTTGTTCATATTGTCACAGTCAGGCGGGTTGAGGAGTGAAGATGGACGAGGAGAACCGGAGTAACTGAATAATTGAAGTTTATTAAATAAAACACTGCAAAATGAACAACCAAACAAAACCGGGAGCAGGAAATGAGCACATGTAACAAAACAAACGGAAGTAACATAATCATTGACCGACAAACGGGGTGTGCAAACACAGACTCTTAAATACACTGAAACGGGGGCGTGGTCACAAACAAGATAACAGGATAACGAGGGGGAAATACAAATATGGGCATGAACAAACCAAATGGAAACAAAACTAGAGGGGAAGACAAGGACTAAACCATTTAAACTAGAAACAGAGGGGGAAAAACACTAGGAAAACAGAACAAAACACAGACATAATCCTGACACATATATAATTAGCTTGAATGTATTTCTCCAAAAATTCTAAACAAAATATATCGTTTTCTGCCTGTTCTAAGTTTTTTTTTCTGAATTATGGAGTGACAAAATGAGATTCTGTAAAAACATTTGATTCTAATATGTCAAAAAAATTAAACAAGAATTTTGAAACTGACTTCATCCAGTGTTTAGATTTTTGCACTAGAAATGTATGCAAATTAGCGCATAGTTCATTAAATAATGACTCATTTGCATATTAAAACCTAACATTTTAGAAAACTTGTAATACACAAAATGTTTGCAGTTATCAACAGAACCAATCAACTGAGTAAGTAAGGTGAGAACTATTAGTTATTTTTTTATCCTATTCACCTGCAGTGTCTCGCCTTAAAAGACAAAATTATGAGATACAAGTCATGATTATAAGAAAAAAGTTACTAAATTATGACAAAATTTAAAGTGATTACATTAAAAACATAATTATGGCATAAAATGCAATATTATATTAGAAGTTAGAATTAGTCATTATGACAAAAGTCTTGTCACAAGGAGGGTCAGAGACGTGCGGATCCATTTGCAGCATTTATTTGATACAAAACAAACACAAAGGGGCAGGCAGAAATCGTGGTCAAACACAGGCAGAAGGTCGGGGCTGGCAGCAAGAATCAAACACGGGGGGGGGGGAGTCCAGGAATCAAAACACAGGGAAAACAAACTCGGGAAGAAACGCTCGGAAATACAGACCATACGGAACAATAAGACTTCGCAAGGTGGCTGTGTGTGTCTGTGGCTTAAATGCATGTGGGAAAATGTGAAACAGGTGTGTGCAGCAATCAGTTCAGTGGAAAACGAGGAACAGATGTGTGCAGTGATTGGTGCAGTGGCTTGTGGGGAATGCAGTCCAGAATGTGTTGTGCAAGAGTTCATGATGATAGGATTGACCAGATACGTGACAGAGCCCCTCCCCAAGGAGCGGCTTCCAGATGCTCTAACCACCTTCTACAACCTGGAGGGTGGTGGAGCGGAGGCGGAACAGGGGGAGGGATGGAGGGCCAGGTCCATGTAGGGGTACTGGAACCACGAAATGAGGCGGAGCTGACGGAGGGAGAAGCCATGGTGGAGGAAGGGTTGGCTCCTGCCTGGGGCCGACCGACGGAGGTGGAGCCGGTGGAGCCCGAGGCGAAACTGGAGAGTCGATGGTCCTGGGCGACACAGAGGATCCGGAGGACCAAGGCGGAACCCAAGGCTCTGGCGACCCCGGCGGAGATGGAGGTCCGGAGGTACGCAGCGGAGCCGGAGTGACAGAGGATAGAGGCTGTGCCCATGGGAGGGAGGAGGTCCACAGAGCCGGCAGGACGGAGTGACGAGGCGCAGCCGGAGGAGTAGAGTCCAGAGGCGAAGGTGGGGCGACGACTGACCGGGGCGGAGCCGGAGAGACGATGGAGCCCGGAGGAGCTGGTGGGCCGACGGCCGACAACGGAGACGAGGGAGCACAGAGCCGGGGTGGAGCTGCAGGGTCGGAGGGCCGAGGTGGAGTCCAGGACTCTGAGACTGGAGGTGATGGTGAGGGATCCTTCAGTCTGGACACCGATGGAGACTGGCAGTCCCACGGCAAGTCCTCTGCACCGAAGGTGGGATGTGGGTGAGCAGAGGGACTGTCAGGAGACAGAGGTGGCGGAACTGGAGCAGCAGGGAGGGTGGGTGGGAACCCACACAGTCCATGCATGGCCTCCTTGACCAGAACCGGGCAGACAGGAATCTCAGGACAACTGGATGGAACCAGCGGAGGCTCTGGAAGGCTGGGCGGAACCAGTGGAGACTCTGGAAGGCCGGGCGGGACCAGCGGAGACTCTGGAAGGCCGGGCGGGACCAGCGGAGACTCTGGAAGGCCGGGCGGGACCAGCGGAGACTCTGGAAGGCCGGGCGGGACCAGCGGAGACTCTGGAAGGCCGGGCGGGACCAGCGGAGACTCTGGAAGGCCGGGCGGGACCAGCGGAGACTCTGGAAGGCCGGGCGGAACCAGCGGAGACTCTGGAAGGCCGGGCGGAACCAGCGGAGACTCTGGAAGGCCGGGCGGAACCAACGGAGACTCTGGAAGGTTGGTTGGGAGACCAGCTGCTCGAGCCGACAGCAGCGGTGGGTCCTCCACGCTAGACATTAATCTTTGCCAAACCGTGGTAAAGTGTGGGTGCTGTGATTCTGGGCTAGCAGACATCTTGTGCTGAGGCTCGGGGCTAGCAGACATCTTGTGCTGTGGCTTTGGGCTGGCAGACATCTTGTGTTGTGACCCTTCAAGTACTCCCACAGTGAACGGAGATCCACAATATAATAAAACAAAGTCAATAAATTGTGCGAGTGTCCAACTAGGGTCCTCATCGGGTAAGCATAAACTGATATCAGTGTCCAACCCGCTCCAAAAACATTCCTTTAACATAAATTCATCACAAGGTACCAGGTGACTGTACGTAATAAATTCCTCAACATAACATTCGATAGGACGGCCCTCTTGAAAAATGGAGCAGAGGAAACTTACGGGGTTGGACAAACTTTCTGCTGGATCCTTGTAATGGCGAAGTCTTCTGTCACAAGGAGGGTCAGAGACGTGCTGATCCATTTGCAGCATTTATTTGATACAAAACAAACACAAAGGGGCAGGCAGAAATCGTGGTCAAACACAGGCAGAAGGTCGGGGCTGGCAGCAAGAATCAAACACGGGGGGGGAGTCCAGGAATCAAAACACAGGGAAAACAAACTCGGGAAGAAACGCTCGGAAATACAGACCATACGGAACAATAAGACTTCGCAAGGTGGCTGTGTGTGTCTGTGGCTTAAATGCATGTGGGAAAATGTGAAACAGGTGTGTGCAGCAATCAGTTCAGTGGAAAACGAGGAACAGATGTGTGCAGTGATTGGTGCAGTGGCTTGTGGGGAATGCAGTCCAGAATGTGTTGTGCAAGAGTTCATGATGATAGGATTGACCAGATACGTGACAAGTCTAAATTATAACAGAAATAACTGACAGTACAATTATGACAAAAAGTAAAAAATTTATGATAAGAAAAACTCAAAATTATCAGATTAAAAGTCATAACTATGACATAAAAAGAAATTATGACAAAAATACAGATATGCCACAGAAAGTTGAAATTCTGACATTCAAAAAAGTCCTAATTAAAGAGAACTGTGAGAAAATATCACGATTTTGACTCCCCCCCCTTTTTTTTCATGGCTTTGTATCTCATTATTTCAACTTGTGTTATAATTTTATAATTGTGTTTTAATTATGAAGTTTACATCAGGCTTGTCACTTGAATTCATGAGGCCAAGAACAACATTTCATAGACAGGGGGCCAAAATAATTCACCAAATTTGTTCACCAAAAAGCTACAGTCAAACAAAAAATTATTCAGACTCCAGATATTTATTTACTAGTGGGTGGGTGAGGGTTGCAAAATAAAGTAAATTGTGACATACTATACCCAAAAATTCTTCATACAGTGGGCTACCAGTAAAATTTATAAACTTTTATATGACTCATACCTTTCTATAAAGGTTATCTGACATTATCAAGATGAATTGGTTCTGACACAGTTTAACTCTTGACTTCTTGTCATATTTTATTAGCATTTTCTAAACTATAGCGAATAAACTCTGATAATGTGAGAAATGTGGAAGGTGTCTGAATACATTTTGCAATATAATGCAATAAGTAATATAATTTATCAGTCTAACTTTAGGCTATTTCCAAGCATTTCAGTCGTTACAGATGCATTAGCATTTCACAAAAGTCCACATTTATTATATATATATATATATATATATATATATATATATATATATATATATTATATAACTAACAGTTGCAAATACTAACTCTTAATTTGAAATCAATACATGCAGTTTGTCTTTGAAAAGCATGTCATGGTCATGGTATTTCCAAGGACACATTACAGATCAGGTCAATGGGGTCAGTGACCCAGGGCCTCCAGCTGAGAGACCCGCAGCGGACCGACACCTGGAAATAAACCACTACAGGTGTGAAACTGATAAAGCTAAAAAACAGCACTGTGTGTGTGTTTGATTGAATGACCATTGAGTGTATAAATGAAGATACTCCATCCTGACTGCTCAGCAGCTTACAGCTTTAATGTTGTACAGTATCATAATGCATTTTCTCTTTGCAATATATTAGTCCTGTGGTGTGTTCATTCTAGTAATTTCAACTTTGAAACGTTTTATCATCACACATGAGATTGTGTCTCATATTATTGTTTTTTTGGACATTGTAGATCACAGTTGATCTTCCAAAATAGGTTGTTGCACTGGTATGTTTGACCCTGGACCACAAAACCAGTCATAAGGGTCAATTTATTGAAATTTAGATTTATACATTATCTGAAAGATGAATAAATAAGCTTTCCATTGATGTATGTTTTGTTAGGATATGACAATATTTGAAAATCTAGAATCTGAGGGAGCAAGAAAATAATCTAAATATTGAGAGAATCACCTTTAAAGTTGTCCAAATGTAGTTCTTAGCAATGCATATTACAAATAAAAAAATACATTTTGATATATTTATGGTAGGAAATTAACAAAAATATTTTCATGGAACATGATCTTTACTTAATATCCTAATGATTTTTGACTGAAACATTGATAATTTTGACCCATACAATGTATTTGTGTCTATTGCTACAAATACGACTGGTTTTGTGGTCCAGGGTCACATATGTGTGACTGAAATCAAATATCGCAATTATTAATTTGATCTGAAAGATAGCATTATGTTTAACAAAGGGGTATAGAATAGCAATAGACTGAATTCAGACTAAAATAATTTACTGGTCTATAGGTTATGATGAATAATGAAGATGTTTGAGATGCACATATAAAATCAATGCCATTAGTTATAATAATTAGTAAATTAAATAATAAGCAGATCAGCAACAACAAGCCACTGGGGGCTTTCTGCCCCAATTCTGAGGGTTCGTTTTTTTTTTTTTTTTTGCACAAATTAAAACAATATTTGTTACTGTACGACTCTAAGACTAGCTCCACAAATTAACAAAATGTTAAAGTAAAATAAATTCACAGAATTATCAATTACACTTTATTTTAAAGTGTTATGGTTACAGTGTAATTACACAATAAGTACTGAATAATAATAATGATAATAATAATAATAATAATAATAATAATAATAATAATAATAATAATAATAATAATAGTACATGTACTTAGTATATGGTGATGTTTAGTTGTTTGTAATTATCAGTGTTGGGGCTAGTTACTCAAAAAAGTATTACATATTACATATTACTCTCAAAAATAGTAATGCCTTACTTTACTTTATTACTCCCTGGAGAAAGTAACTAGTTATATTACTAGTTATATTACTAGTTACATTTTTTTTCTTAATTACTCTATAATTGCCTGAGATGCATCAGATGGAGGGAGAACATACAAAGGAGGAGTGTTCTTTAGGGTCTTTATTACGCCAACAACAGACTGGCACTGTCTAGCACAAATAGGGTTACCACTTTTAATACAAAAAAATAAGGGACGCATTCTCCCGGGGGTGGGATGTGCACAAAACTGCAAAGGAACCTTTCTTGCGTTTAAGTTCTGAAAACTTTAAGACGTGGGGGTTACCTGGAGAAGCATCTGTCATTTTTACACCGTGTCTACACCGGACACGAGCGGTGCGGTGCGACGCGACGTGACAAAATACAATAGAACCTATTATGCTGTCTACACTGGATGACTTTAGCTTTTGCGGTGTAGACACGGTTAGACTTGGCAGACTCTGCTTAAAAGACCCGCCCTCCTCACTGGACAGTTAAAAAGACCAATCAAACTAACGATGACATCAAGTATTACCCAATCAAAAGTAGGAAAGGAAGTATCTTCATAAAATGCGTGTGGAATGATTTGCATGAGACGCTGCTTTAAAAAAATTATAAAAAATACGGGACAAAACCCGTCCCGTATTGATTCAAAACAGGACGCGCAATTTCATTCTCAAATACAGGACGATTCCGTATTTTAAGGGACGGGTGGCGACCCATTACTTGTGCAATCAAGTACAAACAAGTATTAAACACTGAGGAAGTTAAGTATTAACTTCCTCAATGTTTAACAAACACCGTCTTATTCAAAATAATGACTGAATCTCCACCCGTCGAAACTAGCTTTCTGTTGCTGGGAACCTTCCTCTAAAAAAGAGCTTGCCGTTGTTGACGCTTCAATCTGTCTTTGCGGGTGCCGCTCTGCTGCCGGCTGCCGGGTGTTGACCAATCGGTGATGGTAAATGATACCTCGTGCCAAACCCAGACCAATCACTGTACCATTCACGCCCCCTCCCCTTCCCTTCTATTCTCTGTGTTGTGTGCCTTGTGTGTGATGAAGGTGCAACTGGCAAATGTAACGCAAGTAACTAGCTCGGGAAAACTGTAATAATATTACCATTTTCAGACGAGTAATGCCTTACACTACTAGTTACAGAAAAAAGTAATATTATTACAGTAACACGTTACACCCAACACTGGTAATTATGCATAATTAACTACAGTGAGAACATGTAATGTAGCTATGTCACTATATCTTTAAACTAGATAAAAAAGTTTGTCAAGACTAACTAATGGTGCGTTCACACCGTCCAAAACGTCAGTGTCAGTTACAAGATTACATGTAAAGTCTATGGTTGAGTCCGTCAGAGGTCCATCAGAGGCTCTGTGGTGCATTGTGTGCGTTGGATCCGTCAACTTTTCAAGCGTTACCTGCGTTTCAAGCGTCAACGCAGTAAACACAAGCAACGCAGAAGTTCAGCTAGCTGAACTTTTGACGGACTTGACGCAGTGCGTCAACCAATCAGAAAGCGTCTAACTGTAGCGACGTCACCACACGTATCTTGAATGAAGCGGGAGCAGAAAAATAACATTTTCAACAATGGAAGACAAAAGCTCATTGTAGCCGTCTGCAATCGCAGAGAATTGTATGATCCGTCCTCGTTGTTGTATAAAGTTAGGAATGAAAAGGAACTTGCTTGGATGAAGATCGCCGAAGAGATCGGGATGTCGGGTCAAATCTTTTCTCAACGTAATTATTTCCCATTTCGTTAGCTAGCGAAACATGGTCATGAGAAGATTCCAAAATGTCCAGTCCCTACTAGTTTGCCATGGTTTATTCAGGGGAAGTGTGCATAAAGCGGTGGAGTCTGAGGGACAGAGCGTTGCCTGACGTGTGCGGTGTGAATGCACCAAAAAGCAAGCGTTGCAAGCTTCAACGTACATGCGTCAAACTAGATGCATGGGAGCGGTGCCTGACGCAGACAAAGTGTGCGGTGTGAACGCAGCATTAGTTCGCTTGAGAAAGCTGGACCAGAAAGTTAAAACATTTTAATAAGTTTAAAAAGTTTTAAAGTTTTAAGTTTGACGGTTTTCAGTCTGAAATAGTTTGAAGTTTAGAGTAGTTTTAAAAGTTTAAAGTTTGCTAGATGATAGCTTGATAGATAGATAGCAAGTTACTAGCATGTTGTTAACATGATTAGCATGTCACTCGCATGTTTACAGCATGATTAACATGTTACGAGCATGTTATTAGCACATTTCTAGCATGTTGCTAAGCCTGTTTAGCATTTTACTAGCATTTTGTTAACATTATTTGAGAGTTACTAACATGTTGCTAGCATGATTTTATCACGATTATCATGTTACTAGCTTGTTGCTGACATGTTTCTAGCATAATTTGCATGTTACTAGCATGTTTCTAGCATAATTAGCGTGTTACTAACATGTTTCTAGCATAATTAGCAAGTGACTATCATGTTGTTAGGATGATAAACAAGTAACTAGCATGTTGCTGACATGATTAGTATGTCACCAGCATGTTGTTAACATGATACACAAGTAACTAGCATGATAAGCATGTTACTAGCATGATTAACATGTTCCTAGAATGTTTCTAGCATTATTAGCAAGTTATTAACATGATTCTATCATGTTGTTAGCATGATTCTAACATGATTAGCATGTTACTAGCATATTGTTGGCATGATTCTATCATGATTAGCATGTTACTAGCATCCAGTTAACATGATTCTAGCATACATGTTTCTAGAATGATTAGCAAGTTACTAACATGATTCTAGCATGATTAGCAACTTGCTAGCATGTTAACATGTTTCTAGCATGGATAACATGTTACTATCATGTTATTAGTGTGTTTCTAGCATGATTAGCAAGCTGCTAGCATGATTCTAGCATTATTAGCAAGTTGCTAGCATGTTAACCCTGCTGAAAAAAACAGCATATGCTAGTTAGGTATGTTTTGGTGCTGGGATGCTGGTTTTAGCTGGTTTATGCTGGTCCTTAGCTGGTTAATGCTGGTCCTTTGCTGGTTTATGCTATAACCAGCAAAGGACCAGCATAAACCAGCAAAGGACCAGCATTAACCAGCTAAGGACCAGCATTAACCAGCAAAGGACCAGCATTAACCAGCTAAGGACCAGCATTAACCAGCAAAGGACCAGCATTAACCAGCTAAGGACCAGCATTATCCAGCAAAGGACCAGCATAAACCAGCAAAGGACCAGCATAAACCAGCAAATGGCCACCATAAACCAGCAAAGGACCAGCATAAACCAGCAAAGGACCAGCATAAGCCAGCAAAGGACCAGCATAAACCAGCAAAGGACCATCATAAACCAGCAAAGGACCAGCATAAGCCAGCAAAGGACCAGCATAAACCAGCAAACGACCAGCATAAACCAGCAAAGGACCATCATAAACCAGCAAATGACATAAACCGACCAGCATAAGCCAGCAAAGGACCAGCATAAACTAGCAAAGGACCAGCATAAGCCAGCAAAGGACCAGCATAAACCAGCAAAGGACCATCATAAACCAGCAAAGGACCAGCATAAACCAGCAAAGGACCAGCATAAGCCAGCAAAGGACCAGCATAAACCAGCAAACGATAAGCATAAACCAGAAAAGGACCAGCATAAACCAGCAAAGGACCAGCATAAACCAGCAAAGGGCCAGCATAAACCAGCAAAGGACCATCATAAACCAGCAAAGGACCAGCATAAACCAGCAAAGGGCCAGCATAAACCAGCAAAGGACCATCATAAACCAGCAAAGGACCAGCATAAACCAGCAAAGGACCAGCATAAGCCAGCAAAGGACCAGCATAAACCAGCAAAGGACCAGCATAAACCAGCAAAGGGCCAGCATAAACCAGCAAAGGACCAGCATAAACCAGCAAAGGACCAGCATAAACCAGCAAAGGACCAGCAAAAACCAGCAAAGGACCAGCATAAACCAACAAAGGACCAGCATAAACCAGCAAAGGACCAGCATAAACCAGCAAAGGACCAGCATAAACCAGCAAAGGACCAGCATAAACCAGCAAAGGGCCAGCATAAACCAGCAAACGACCAGCATAAACCAGCAAAGGACCAGCATAAACCAGCAAAGGACCAGCATAAACCAGCAAAGGACCAGCATAAACCAGCAAAGGACCAGCATAAACCAACAAAGGACCAGCATAAACCAGCAAAGGACCAGCATAAACCAGCAAAGGGCCAGCATAAACCAGCAAAGGACGAGCATAAACCAGCAAACGACCAGCATAAACCAGCAAAGGACCAGCATAAACCAGCAAAGGACCAGCATAAACCAGCAAAGGACCAGCAAAAACCAGCAAAGGACCAGCATAAACCAACAAAGAACCAGCATAAACCAGCAAAGGACCAGCATAAACCAACAAAGGACCAGCATAAACCAGCTAAAACCAGCATCCCAAAACCAAAACCTACCTAACCAGCATATGCTGTTTTTTCAGCAGGGAACATGTTTCTAGCATGATTAACATGTTACTAGCACGTTATTAGTGTGTTTCTAGCATGATTAGCAAGTTGCTAGCATGTTGTTAACTTTTTTCTAACATGATTAACATGTTACTAGCATGTAGTTAGCATTTTTCTAGCATGATAAGCATGTTGTTAGCATTATTCTAGCATGATTAGCAAGTTAGTTTGAATGAGTTTGAATGTATTATAATTATAGTTGATAGAAGGGCAGTTTGATTGAGTCTCAAAGGATTGTGGGAGTTTTGTCAGTTGGAGTTTGAATAGTGTTGATCATTTGAACATTAGTCAATGTAAGTCTATGGGATTTTCCCCAGGTTTAATCGTTATTTTTAGGAAAAACGTAAGTCCGATCAGATAGAAAAGATACAGCAACTGGAGTCAGATCAGTCTGAAGATCTGGACTGAGTTTGGAGTTTGTGGAGTTAAAGCTCTAGGAGGAGGAGCAGTCAGAAATTGTTTGTCTCAGAATAATAATAACTGTAAGTTTAAATAGCATTGCAGTAAGTTGGCTTTCTCAAGCCAGCTTAATAAAGTGTTACCCTTTTATCTTATTACAATTTTTTTTTAAATGTTTAGATGGAATAAATCAGTCTCCAATCAATGTGATGAGATTTTGTGACAGCTATGTTTAAGAGGGAAGTTAAAGATGAATGGCATCTAACATTCTAATATTTCATATGTAAATACTGTGAATATAGAGACAAAGCAAAGCAAAACTATCAGACTCTGCGCAGGTGCACAGCGCAATCGCCATTCTGTCAAATCTCCAGTCGTCTCCGGCTCAGATCTCAGGTCACGCCGGGGTCGTCCCGTCACGCAGCGGGCCACGTTCAGGGCGAGACCCGGACAGCAAACAGGTCACGGACGGTCGGCATCCCCGTCCCTGATCCCCTCACTCCGGCGGCCCATGCGGAAAAGGGCCCCTTTTTTAGTGGACGGACCCGTGGTGTCCGCAGCCGGCTATTTGTCCTTGTCTAATTACGGCAGCGGGCTGCGGCTCCCTGCATGCTGATGAGTAATGGAGCGGGCCGGCAGGGGGGAGCACTGGACGGGCCAGCGCAGGGTGATTTGTGGGCCAGGCGCTCTGTCATCCGCTCGTGCCCATTTGTCTTGTTGAGGCCGGGGGAGGCAGAGGAGAGCGGGCCGGGGGGTGAGGGGTGCGTAGAGCGGGGCGCTCCTGAGCAGAAAATAGTTTAAGATTACTTCCCATTTTACGGCACTTTACGCTCTCCTTCGCCACAATTTTTGGAGCGGCGACGGCGGGGTGATGTGAAATATGACAGGAGCCTTGACGGCTGCTCTTTTTTCTTCTCCGGGCAGGGCTGTTTTTGTCTTTGTCAGACGGAGGAACGCTCTGATGTGTTGATCTGTTGATTTCACACGGAGGCCAGGACGGGACGTCTGTGTATTTTTTTTCTGAGCTGTCCATCAGAGACGAGTGAAATCAATATTACCAGCCCATCACGTTGACCCTTGTGTGGTTAGCTTGTGTTTGTACCACAGAGAGTGTTCAGTCAATTTATTTTTAATACTGTGTTTATCTGACCTTTTTAAATCCATCAAGAAGAAGTTTCTAAATAGTTTATAGTTGAAGAAAAGAAACCCAAAGGAATCTTTTGTGAAGTTTTGTTGTTTGAATGTCTTTAAGGAATTTTAATAGAATCCTTTCAGATAAAGGAAGTTTAACACAGTTTTGCTCAGTCAACTGCTTTTATGGCACAATGTTGATTAGCACAGAAATGTTTAAAAATTAAAGTTATTTTTATTTTTATGTTTTTGTCATGTTTTATTTGTTTTTTTGTCTTTGTCTCTACAGAGATACTCGTATCAGTGCTGGATTTAAGGCCGAGTAGGTTAAACGATAGTTCAACCAAAAATAAAAATTCTGTTAATAATTACTGACCTTCATGTTGTTTCAAACACGTAATACATTCATTCATCCTTGGAACATAAATTAAAGTATTACTCTACTTCCAGAATAAAAATGTCCTGATAATTTACTCACCCCCATGGAATCCAAGATATTCATGTCCATCTTTCTTCAGTTGCAAAGAAATTAAGGTTTTTGAGGAAAACATTCCAGGATTTTTCTCCATATAGTGGACTTCTTTGGTGCTCAATGGATTGAAGGTTAAAAATGCAGTTTCAATGCACCTCCAAACGCTCTAAACAATCCCAGCCGAGGAATAAGGGTCTTATCCAGCAAAACAATAATTTTGTAAAAAAATCTATAATATTTAAAGACATTTTAACCACAAATGCTCGTCTTGTCTAGCTCTGCGATGCGCATGCATACTCTGTGCACTCTGGTTCAATACAGTCAAAAAACTCCCATCTCTTTTTCTTCTCCAACTTCAAAATCATCCTACAAAGCTGTTTTATGTTTTTTTGTAAAGGGCATTTGACCTTATTTGGATGTTCACTTTGTAAAAACTGGGTTGGTACTTCTTCAGCGAGGACTTCTTTTTCGATTGCACTGAACTAGAGTGCACAGAGTACGCATGTGCATCGCAGAGCTAGACAAAACAAGCATTTGAGGTTAAAAAGTATATAAATTTTTGTAGAAAATAACCAAACATTTCGCTAAATAAGACCCTTTTTCCTCGGCTGGGATTGTGTAGAATCCTTTGAAACTGCACTGAAACTGCATTTTTACCCTTCAATTCGTTGAACACCATTGAAGTTTACTATATAAGGAAAAATCCTGGAATGTTTTCCTCACAAAACGTTGCGACCGATGAAAGAAAGACATGAACATTTTGGATGACATGGGGGTGAGTCAATTATCAGGAAATTCTTTAAAGTAAGTACATATCACTGCAGTTTCCAACAGAAATGACCACTAGAGGCGGTAAAACGGTGAGCACTTGTAATCGTTTTTGTACACAGTTGATTAGAGCTCCACATGTTTTGCTTTTTCGGTGTTGTGCCGAATTCTGACCCCCGCCAGATTACTACCACCCTAATATTGGTATGTTTAGGATTAGCATTAGGGAATCATGAGTGATTTCAATGAGTGGTATTAATTTAATAATTTTTACATTAGAGATAATAATTTAACATTATATAACATAACACCAGCTTGCTTGGTAGCTCAGCCGGCATAGATTTGGACTGAGCATGTGGAATCCTTGGGTACAAATCCTGTGAAAACATGACTTAGATTGAAAGAGATGAAAGATCACAGCACATTAAAATTATAGCGCCACTCAACGGACATTTCAAGTCAGAACTGTGGTGACAAGAACAAACCAACATCACATAAAACGTATCATATGTACGCTCATCTGTTTTGCATCGAATATGTCACAAAACATACATGGCAGTGGTGTTCCGTCCATATAAGCTGGGAATAGTTGGTCATAGTTGTGAATAGTACGTCAAATTATTTATTTGACAAACAGTAATTTTCTGTAAATCTACGTACATTTAAATGGTTTTTCATTTGACCATCTTCTTTATCAGCCTTAAGTTGTATCTATATAAAGATACTTATGAATCAGGTTCTCCAAGCGCACTACAAGACCCTCCCTAAAAGCCCTTGGAAAAACTCTGATCAGGGGCCATGTCTCCGTAACTCCTGTATTGATTTTCGGGACTTTTTCTTCTTCCACCCGGCTGCTCCTTACCCTTTTTCTTTTCAAGTAAATAAACACCAGATTTGTCATGTGCGTGTCGGTGGAAAGGGATATAGGGGCTACTAGGCTCGGGTCAGGTCTGGGTCAGAAATGATTCATACTACCATCTTATGGGTGGAGAGCTGGAGGCTCAGCCTGTGGCACTTCTCTCCTGACCCCAAATCCCTGAGCCGCTCCGGTGCTAAATCACTTCCCGTCAGCTGGCTTACGGAACAATGCAGCCCCGTCACCTCCGCCGGCTGCCGCTTCCTCTGGCGTTAGTGCAGAATACGTAGCTCAGGCTGGCTGTACGCCCCAAATGCTGCCTCCCGGGATGCCTTCCAGGACATTCTTTTGGGCAAGGAGGATTTCAGAGCAATCCAGACCGGATGACAGGGACTAACCAAATCTTCCAAGAATCACCACTGTCTGGCATGCTCGTTGGAAATGGAGGCTGTTACAACAGTCTTAATGGAATCGTGGTTGTCTTCTCCCAAACGTGATGAGGTGGACTGCCCCCTGTGTCCTCTGAGTAACTCTTACCGCTTCCACTACATAAACAGCTTTTCTGTATTCCCGCTTTTTGGGGCACTTGTTTTTTAGAGTTGGCTCTGGAAGCCCAATCTATCATGTCTCCTCAGTGGCAGGCAGATCAATATGTCAGTACCCAAACACCACGAACATGCTGTTATGATAATGTTGGCGGTGATCGCGTTACAGCGCAGTGAGCAGAGGATCGAACCTAAGCTGTCAAACGGACTGACGAAAAGCATGAATCACTATTAGAGTGGCTGTGTTTCCCCCTCAATCTTTTCCTGTCCCCTCCTGTTTTCTGCATGTGAGTGAAATGCAACATTTACAAGAAACACACAGACTCCAAAATATCCATGTATACTTCCATGGAAATATCCATAGATATTCCAGAATTTACCACTCAACAACTCAAGTCAACATGAAATCAGAATGGACTTTTACCTTTTTAATGAACACTTTTCTAGTCTTTTTCCAAATTCTAAAATAGATTTGTTTTTCTTTTTTGGCTGATGTCACAAATCTCTTCTGAAGCCTTTCATATTAAACACCTGGCTCAATTATGACATGTTACACACTCTTTCACAATTCAATAAATTCCCAATGGATAAACTCAAGTTCCACTCTGTATTTCTCATTAAGTATTTGAAATTGCTCAGTTTCAAGAGTTAAAATGGGATTTGAGGTATTAGGGGAGAGTGGGTTAAGATGAGGTGTTTTTCACTTATGTGGTCCTCAAGATAAAGGAGAGTATTAATTTCAGGCTGTTTCCTATCATTTTAAATCATATCATTTCAAACCCATGTGAAATTTTAAAGATGATTGACCTAATTTAATAATTAAATTTAATTCGACAAACAGTCATTGTTCTTTTCTTAACGCTTAAAATAAAACCACTTAAATTAAGTTTCATTTTCAATCTTTACATTTTTTGCATTTCTGAAACAATATGTTGAACACCTAAGCTTTAACCTTCCCAAAAACAGACTAAACTGAGAGTTTGTTCTGTAAAATTACATAAAAACTAAAATAAATGTCACTAAAAATAAGAAACATTTTAGTCAAAAGATTCTTGTATATATATGATCAACTAAACCAGTTGCGTAGTATCACATTAAAATACCAGTTTATACTTCAAAGATTTACCTTAACTTCAGGGCCTTTTTTTTTTTTTTTTCAAAAATGCCAGCTATGGGGCAAAGTGAGTCAAATGCTGTGGGGTAAGTTGAGCCAACACTTTAACTTACCCCACAGCATTTGACTCACTTTGCCCCATAGCTGGCATTTTTGAAAAAAAAAAAAAAAAAGAAGCTAGTTAGCTTATCAATTCAGGCTAATATTTAGCTAAATGATTTGCATGGTTTTATACGTTGCTAAATCACTTGTTGTCACGTCTATGTTCCTAGTGTTTCTTCCCCCATGGACTTATGTTTTGTTTTTTCCCATTGTCTCCCCTGTTGTTCTGTTTACATTGGTTTCTTCCATTGACCTTTTATGGACTTCCCCTTCTCGTTTGAGTTAATTCCCTGATTGTGTACACCTGTCTTAGTCGTTAGTCTCACCCTTCATAAGTCGTTTGTTCCTGAGTTTCAGTGTCCTGTCTTAATGTTGTTATGTTTTTTTATTTGTTTATTTTTATTTTATTTTTAAGTAAATGGGAACCTTTCACTCCTCCCATGTGTTTCTCCTTTTCACAGTTTGGTAGAAATTATGTGTCTGATTCCAAAATATATGATCACAAGACAGTAAAAGTGTACAGTTGACAAGATACGGAGGGTGGCTCAACTTACCCCACTCTCCCCTATTGACTTTAAACTCATTTAATCACACTGTCCTAGAGTAGAAGGGTCCAGTCTTGCTCCTGGAGGGCCAGTGTCCTGCAGAGTTTAGCTTCAACCCCAATTAAACACATCTGACCCAGCTAATCAAGCTCTTACAGGCATACTAGAAACTTCTAGGCAGGCGTGTTGAGGCAAATTAGAGCTAAACTCTACAGGACAGTAGCTATCCAGGACTGTTTACCTACCCATTATTAACCTGTGTAACTATGGATTCTAGAAACTTCATGAACTGTGGTGGTTACACAGATGTTATTATGAAAGCAAACCAGTAAACTCATCTTTGTGGTCCTCAGAGTGTTTGCAGCTGCACCAGGACATCTGCTGGTCTCCCTTCAGTCTGCCGGTTGTTTCATTGCCAAAGTCCAAAGTAGATGCAGCTGTACAAGGTCTGTGAGATCTCTGGTGATATAATACTGAATGCAGAGGTAGAGCTGATAAAAAGTCTTTCTGTAGGTTCCTGCAGGCAAAGTGTTGTTAGGCTCAGGCTGACTTTGTTGTCCACTGTCCTGTACACAGTTAATTCAATAATTCTTCAAATCTACACCGAAACTTGATTCGTTGACAAAATATAGGTTATCTGATACAGATATATAATATTAAGGATGGGGCATATCAGTTTAAATCGAATAAAATGAACTGAACTGGTTGGATTGATTAGAGTTAATCTAGTCATCTGATCTTGAGGAGTGAAAAACCAATGAGTGAGCCGATACCAATAGTACTTGCATTTCCCAAAGATTTATTGACCGATAATCGCTGCTACATTAGCTTGCTGCTAAAATGTCTAAACGCCAACAATTACCAAGACACAAACATTTGATAGAAATGTAATATTTTTAACTTTCACACTGGGCACAATGCGAAAAAGCTAGGTTAATTTACTAGATGCAGTGCTCTTCAGATCAGATAACTCAGTGGAGAATTATTAGAAATTATATTCTCAGATACTAATAATAACAAGAGCTCAGCATCCACTCTCTCTTCTTACTCAGAATACTCTTCCTTGGTGTTTGTTTATACTGTTTTCGAAATAGTGCCCCCACTTTTACTCCGGGTACGTGATCTCAGCTCAAATCTAATTAGATGGCCCGTTTCATCACGGAGCGATGGAATAAAAATTTGACGTGAATGATCGCACCTGGTGTGAATAGCTCCATAGAGATCTATTGTTTTGCTTCAAAAGCGTCATCAAATATACAGTACAGGTGTGTCCAAACTTTTGGTCTGTACTGTAGATATGAATTCAGCTGAAAAAACTTGTGAAAAATATCTTTCAGGTGGTCAAATAGCAAATAGCAAATAGTGGAGCTCTGCAGGCACCTAATGGTAAAAGTTATTTGTAGTTGTTTTTTTTCCAAAAGATGGGCAAAAATCTTACACTAAACCATGTGAAATTATCCATGTTATCCCCATGAATTAAAGTTAGAAATGTGTGTCTTTTATAAAGTGAATTTTACATAAAAAAGCAGTTTTTGTATAAAAACCCATTTAAAAAATATTTATTTATTAATTTATATATATTTAAAATATCACTAACCCACTGAAAACTGCACAAATGTAGAGTAAAAACTTTAATGAACAGAAAAATATACAGTACAGACCAAAAGTTTGGACACACCTTATCATTCATTTGAATGAGAAGGTGTGTCCAAACTTTTGGTCTGTACTGTATATATAATGTACATGCAAGCAGATGTGGACTGGATTTGGACGCAACATGCTGAGTTACACGTTAAGCGTTTTTTATTGGAGGAAAGTGCTTTAATTCAGTGTATTGCGTTCTTTTTCCATAGAAGATCCATAGAGATCTATTGTTTTGCTTCAAAAGCGTCATCACCCCAAACATTCACGCCAAATTTCAGTGTTCAGTGTGAAAAGGCCTTTAGTCTATCTTGAAACTCATATTATCGGTCAAGCTCATTTATTTGACAACTGGCTCTAATCAGCTTGGTTGAGATGGTCTACCAGGTTGACCTTGGACTCATCAGCTACTAGTCTAGCTGGTCAACTAGGAATCCCTCCTTACACTACCCAGGCTCATTAGTATGGAAGCCTGTTTCCGCCAGGTAAGAAAAAAATCCATGCCTTAAAAAGGCGAAATACTTAAGTCATAATTACAAGATAAAAACTCGAAGTTATGATTTACTAAGTCAAAATTATGACTTTAAAAGTCGAAATTATGACTTAGTTAAGTCATAAATACGTGATAAAAAGTTGAAATTATAACTTAAAAAAGTCGAAATTATAAGACAAAAAGTCAAAATTAAAATTGATTTAATGACTTTATAAACACATTGGTCAAATGATAGTGTTCTAATGATAACTGGGACATTGCAGAACGAATTAACTTGTCTTTCAAACAGTTTGGAGGACCAAGTACAGTACACACCTTATTATTAAATCATATAACATTTACAGACAAGCAGAATATATCCCTAAATAAATGCAATGCGCTGTACATGCAAGCAGATGTGGACAGGATTTGAACGCAACACGCTGAGTTACACGTTAAGCGTTTTCTATCGGAGGACAGTACTTTAATTCAGCGTGTTGCATTCTTTTCCATTCGCTTGGCTTTTAATAATTGTTAATAATCTGAATACTTAGATGTGTTTGTGCATATTCTGTAATATATTCTGCTTGTCTGGTATGATTTATTAATAAGGTGTGTACTGAACTTGGTCCTCCAAACTGTTTTAAGCCAAGTTATTTTGGAATGTCTGGAATGTCCCGTTTATCATTACACCACTCCTGTGACCAATGTGTTTAAGTCATAATTTCGACTTTTAATTTCAATTTAAGTAAATCATAATTTCGATGTCATAATTTTGAAACCACCTCATGCGAATGTAAAAGCTTTTTTGCGATATATGGGAGTTTTTGCGAAACCAACCTGTTTCAGTTCCTGTTTTTCCTATGCCCATATTTGGTTTGGTTCCTGTTCCTAATTTGTTTATTGATCCCAGGTGTGTCTCATATTCCCTCGTTTAGTCCTGTGTTTAATCCCTGTGCTGTTTGCTTCGCCTGCTGTTAAATGTCTGTCCAAGTTTGTGGTCCCACCTGTCCTGTATTCCTTTTGGTTTTTGCTTATTAAAGTCTGTTTATTTGAAGTTATTCCAACGTCACCTCATTCCCCACCACACACCTATACATATGAATCGTTGCAGTTTCCAGTTGAAATGAACACTGGGGACAATAAAACTCTCACAACTTGTATTCCTTTTCATAGAAAGCATGATTTACAGTGCCAAAGTTTAGATTAAAAAAGCCTAATTTTCACACAATGACTTGCACAATATTATGTGATGACTTCAAATCAATTTTAACATGCTGCAAGATTTGAAAACTGATATTTTTGAATGGTAGTGTCACATATACAGCTTCACAAGTATGGGTTTTCTAAAACAGTAAGTTTGCTCGGTAGCTCACCCGATACAGCATTGCACTTGCATGCGTGAGGTGAAACGTTTTGGTATGAATTCTGTGAAACTATAGTTTGATAAAACAGCTCAAATCAGCGTATAACAAAGTTAAATTGGCACGGTTGCATCAGCAGATCACCTTTCCCTTCGTTAACACTATCAGGTAGGTTAAGGGTTGGGTTTGGTGTAGGGGGGTTGTTATTAACCCTGCCGATAAAATTTGAGTTCAGAAATGCAGGAATAGGTTCCTGTACCAACGTAAATAAAAAAGTGTCACGGTCACATATTGACATTTCACTTTGAAACTGCCGCAAATTGTCAGCACAAGTGTGTATTTCCAATGAGCCTTGTTTGATATTCCCAATTTTGAGAAGTGCGTTTGTACAAACTACTGTATCTAGCATCTAACAAAGACGCCATCAATTCGATTGACAAACGAGTGAAAACCAGGATGGAAAACATGTTATGGACAAATAACTGGATAAAAACATGATTATATAAATGGTCCCTACAATGAGAGGAAACAATGCTTTTAAACAGGCCAGTGGCTGCAGCCTATTTTAATGATGGCCTTGCTTTTAAGTAGACCTCAATGTAATTTCAACAAGGTTTCATCAGCCTAGCCAGGCTGTTTGTTGCTAATCTGATATGTTTTTCCCAAACACCTGCTACGTCCCTCAGACGGTGAGCATTGTACCTCGCCGACTAGATGGGAGATGAATTTCAGCTAATGCATGCATTTAAACCCAGCAAAACAATCACACTCACCACAACGAAGCTAGCGGCTGTAAAGTGAGTGGCGCTAGGCTAGTCTCCCGGGCTCAGCGCGTCTCCTCGGCCTATGTCAACAGCCGTTTAACCTGCTAGACTGGAACCCGATCTACCCCGGGCCTCCAGCTCATTAACCTGAAATACGTTGAATTGGTCTGTGAGTGTGTGGCTCCAGTTACTGCGCTAATGTTATTTCACCGCTAACATCAAAGCCAGCGGATGTTAGCGTGTTGGACAAATAGCCTGCGCTATTTGCCCTAATAGCCAGTGGTGGTGATGTGTCTGTGTGTGTACGTGTGTTTTTAAGTAATGCGCTCTTTTGTATGTGTGTGTGAAAGGGAGGGATATTATTTGAGTTTACAGGATGCAATTTTCTTTAATATAAATGTCCTAATCTAATTTAGCGGCAGGCGCGCGCTTTAGCTCCGAGCACTTGCCGAGTGTATGTTTCTGCTGACTATCTGCTTTGGCAATTTCCACGGATGAGTGGCTCTCTGGGAGTGCATTATGCATCACTCTCACTTGCTTAAAGATTACGTGTGCACTGGAAAGGCATTACACAAACAAGGAAATATGCCTTTGATTAAAATATCTTTTATCTTTTTATTGATTAAAAGGCACAGTTTGGTAATAGAGTGTGTCTGCCCCTCCTTCTGGATCTTGTGTTTTTATTACTGCTCTTCTTTTTTTTCATTCTCATAGTCTGTTCGCCTAATTGGTTTTATCTCCACTGGAAGGAAGCGCTTCTGAGCTGTACAGTAAGCTGTGCGCCATACAGACAATACTGTCTAAACACAACATATCTAAAAGACTTTTTATTTTTTACTTTGTAGTATTTGAAATATAGTTGAAAATATAAAAATCTGCAGCAGTCTCTCATCAGTGCAGTGTTTTGCGTGTTTAGCTTTTTGGTGATGGTTTAGATTTGCTTCTGAGGCAATTCAATTCCACTGTATGAAGGCTGTGAAGTAAAATGCTTTATAAGGTCTTTTCTCATTCATCAATTATTGACAAAAATGGCTGTTTTTTATATATATATTTTTAAATGTACTTACAGATAATATAATATTAATGAAGTAAAAGGCCATTTAAGTGTACTTAACTCCTTAGCATTCCTGTCAAACTTAACTCATTGGAAAACGTTTTGTGGGTGGAACGTTGGAACACTAAGGAGTTAAAGATACAGTGAGGAAAAAAACTCTTGATCCCCTGCTGATTTTGTATATTTGCCCACTGACAAATAAATGATCAGTCTATAATCTTAATGGTAGGTTAATTTTAACAGTGTGTCCAAAAAAAAAAAAAAAAAAAAAAAAACGCTCTTAAAGGAAGTGCTCCTAATCTCAGCTTGTTACCTGTATAAAAGACACCTGTCCACAGAAGCGATCAATCAATCAGATTCCAAACTCTCCACCATGACCAGGACCAAAGAGCTGTCTAAGGATGTCAGGGACAAGATTGTAGACCTACACAAGGCTGGATGGGCTACAAGACCACCGCCAAGCAGCTTGGTGAGAAGGTGACAACAGAATGGAAGAAACACAAAATAACTGTCAATCTCCCTCGGTCTGGGGCTCAATGCAAGATCTCACCTCGTGGAGTTTCAGTGATCATGAGAACGGTGAGCAATCAGCCCAGAACTACACAGGAGGATCTTGTCAATGATCTCAAGGCAGCTGGGACCATAGTCACCAAGAAAACAATTGGTAACACACTACGCCGTGAAGGACTGAAATTCTGCAGCGGCCCGCAAGGTCCTCCTGCTCAAGGAAGCACATGTACAGGCCCATCTAAAGTTTGCCAATGAACATCTGAATGATTCAGAGTAGAACTGGGTGAAAGAGTTGTGGTCAGATGAGACCAAAATCGAGCTCTTTGGCATCAGCTCAACTGGCCGTGTTCGGAGGAGGAATGCTGCCTATGACCCCAAGAACACCATCCCCACCGTCAAACATTGAGGTGGAAACATTATGCTTTGGGGGTGTTTTTTATGCTAAGGGGACAGGACAACTGCACCATATCAAAGGGACGATGGAGAGGGCCATGTACTGTCAGGGCCAGGGCATTGAAAATGGATTGTGGATGGGTATGACCCAAAACACACGGCCAAGGCAACAAAGGAGTGGCTCAAGAAGAAGCACATTAAGGTCCTGGAGTGGCCTAGCCAGTCTTCAGACCTTAATCCAATAGAAAATCTGTGGAGGGAGCTGAAGGTTCGAGTCGACAAACATCAGCCTCAAAACCTTAATGACTTAATGACTTAATGACCTTAATGAGAGGATCTGCAAAGAGGAGTGGGACAAAATCCCTCCTGAGATGTGTGCAAACCTGATGGCCAACTACAAGAAACATCTGACCTCTGTGATTGCCAACAAGGGTTTTGCAAACTCATGTTTTGCGAAGGAGTCAAATACTCTTTTCACTCATTAAAATGCAAATCAAATAAACCTATCATTAAAATTATAAACTGATCATTTCTTTGTCAGTGGACAAACATACAAAATCAGCAGCGGATCAAATATTTTTTTTCCTCACTATAATTCACTTTAATGGCTGTTTCTTAACACACTTAAATGCACTTTAAATTAATAATCTTGTCATGCTTTTAAAAAGCACACTTGTACTTGATTCTTTATTTTGTATTCAAAAGGGCAATGCACATTAACACGAACAGTTAAGTCCATCATGTAAATATGCCAGATTTAGTCTACAAGTACATAAAACATAAGAAAGAACAAATATTCTAGCAAACATAGTCACAAACACAAAAGACAGTAAATATAAAAAACAGAAACAAGCAAGAAACCACTGCTTCAAATTGTTTTATTCAGTACAGAAAACCCCTTTTTAATCTGCACAGAAAAAGAAGCAAAAGACGTAATATTTTGCTAAATGCTGACTGCCCAAAAGCACTTCTTCTAAGTGGTATTTAAACAGTACTCTCCAGTAGCAGCTCTAGTAGATTAGGTTAAATTTTGTCTAATAAATTCATTAAGTGAAGGTGGGGCCATGCTAGGCACAGTAAACATGTAAACATTAATTTTCTAACCAATTAGATGCAAAAACCTCAGGTAGGTCATTATTATACAAACTGAATAACAAAGGTCCCAATATTGAACCTTGAGGTACACCAACTGAATTAGTTACTATTAGTTACTATTAGTTAGTTACTAAATTGCAGCTTCATATGTGTAATTACAAATGTTTTTTTTTAAAAACGACATACAAATTTGATTAGAAAATACATAAGGGTATATTTTAGTTAAAAAAATGTCAGTACATTTGTATTACTATTAACTGTACTTCAACTGAAAATAATTATACAATTATATATAAAGATATACTCAAGTTCAGCTAATTGCATCTAATAAAAATTGTAACTATGTATTTTCATTTAATTTTACATTCAGTTCACACATATTCTTATATAAGTATATTTTTTTTCCATAATAAGTACACAGTTTTTTTATTATAGTAAAGTAAATGTTACACTGTAAACCCTAATGCTGTAACTAATTAATTGAATTGAGTCGTGTTAACTTAAATAATTACAATTAGTTTATATTAATTAATCTTTATGAGTATTTAGAACTTTTTTCTTATTTATGAGTTGTAAAAATTGAACCTTTCAAGTAAGCTGAAACATTTTGCTGGTTTAATTTAGACAAAATGTCTCTTTAAAGTTTTATTAACTCAAAATCTTCGTTCTTTCCGAGATGGTGCATCACATTAATAAACCAGTGAGAGGCAGCAGTGCACTAATAAGTTGGTAATGCGCAAAATGACAACAGAAGAAGAAGAAAATAAATGTTTTTGAGGCGGGGCTTAATGAATTTTCACTCATTTTCTCCATGTCTGTAGTTATCTTTTTTCACTAGTTTCCCATCATCTTGAATGTTGATCTTCCAACACAACTGAAATGTTCAAGAGAACATCGAGCTGACTTCATAAATTGATGTTGATTTAAAAAAATTAAACTTACCATTATAGCGATTAGTGTTCCCTTTGGTTGGGGACTTGGAACTTTATTAGTTGTAACTTTCTTTCTATTGATGCAGGAATGCATCATGAAATCAGAGTAATATGATTTCATAGAAAGAAAAATAATAAGTAGATTGCTTTTAGAAAGTGATCTACCTTCTAATTAAATCTTTAGATATATAATTTTTATATATTAACTGTATTTTACATGCTTACCAGTGATCCTTAACTATTTTATTTTTCTATATAAACACCTTGAGAAATGATTAACTGGGTTGATGCAGTTTTATACTTTCAATATTTGCGACGATATGCTCAGGTCACACACAGGCTTTAACATTCAGCACATGAATCACAACAATGGTAACAATACAAGCAAAGTAATTGCATCATTTATTCATGCCGCAATGCACTCTGGGAGTCAGTCAGTAATTAAGTTAAATGCTATCAAAATGGATAGGCAGGGTAACTTTAGTATTTTAAGTAAGAAGAAAGTATTTTGCATGAGTACAACAAACTCAAAACTAGATGTTTCTGCTTACTTAAAATTGGAAATTCCATAACTCAAACAATTTGATGTAACAGATTACCTCAAATTTTTTGAGTTTTGTCAACTTATTCGGGATTACAGTGTAGCTTGAAAATGTCAGGGGAAAAAACAAATCTATTTCCATTAATAAATGAATGGTTGTGCTGTTGTTTTCTTACCCAAAATTATGTCACCTCCAAGATATAGAAATTATATATATATATATATATACTATAAGAACTATATATTGAACATACTGGCTATAGAAAGGGAAAAAAAAAGACATTCATTTAAAAAAGAAATATTCATTTTTTTTTTTCATCAATCTTCATTTTAGAACAGGACATGACAAAAAAATGTATTTGCTCAAACCAATTTTAATATTTACCCCTATGTTTAGTAAATTTAACAGAGCCCTGCACATGATATGCAAAGGGAAAAATACATATTGTGGCTATAAGTTAAGACTTTTTACTGATTTATGATTTACTGATTCAAAGCCATGTTTTATTAATTTGCTCCTTCTAGGGTAATTCACCCAAAAATTTAAATTCTGTAAGGGCTAGAACCCTTGCTTACACTCTTAAAAATAAAGGTGCTTTAAAAGGTTCTTCACAGCGATGCCATAGAAGAACCATTTTTGGTTCCGCGAAGAACCGTTCAGTCAAAGGTTCTTTAAAGAACCATCTCTTTCTTACCTTTTTATAATCTGAAGAACAAAAAGGTTCTTCAGATGTTAAAGGTTCTTTATGGAACCATTAAACAAAAAAGGTTCTTCTATGGCATTGTGAAGCACCTTTATTTTTAAGAGCGTACTGAAAAAAAAGGTTTATCTTACTTAGTATTTTTGCCTTGTTTCTAGTCAAAATATCTAAAAATTCTAAAATTAAGATGTATTTACTAGATAAGCAAAACTACATTACAATACTTAGTCTTGTTTTAAGCAAAATGTACTTAATTTAGTTTTTTCCCTCTGGAAACAAGTAAAATTATCTGCCAGTGACTAAATATCTCATTTTGCTGATCTAGCAATTGCATCTTTATTTAAGATTTTTTTTTTTTGATATTTCGACTAGAAACAAGACAAAAATATGTATGATAAGCCTTTTTTTTTTGCAGTGCTGTATTTGGAGGGTCAAAAAGCTCTTGGATTTCATCAAAAATATCTTAATTTGTTTTCCAAAAATGAACAAAGGTGTTATGGATTTGGAATGACATGAGGGAGAGTAATTAATGACAGAATTTTCATTTTGGGGTGAACTATCCCTTTAATTTATGGCCACAATATCCTTTTTTTCCGCACGTTTTGAGTGTTATTGTAACAGAAATCCAAGTACTATAATTTCCATCTACAGTACAAAAAACATAAATGAAGACATACATGATGGGGAATGGAAATGCAGGAATGACCCAACTGACTGTGACTCACAATAACACAAAGACATTCAAGTGGCATTCAAACAAACCTTCACACATTGAGCTAGCAACATACCATGAGAAGGAGAGCGCAGATAAAAACAGAGGAGATATTGGTTGGCGTCTGAGGAAGAGAGATGGGCCGTTTGAATGAGAACAGATGGAGATGTGCTCTTTAATTAACCCGACAGAATCAGGAGGCTGGAACCAGGCCTCAGCCCATGAATAACACCCCGTGTCGTGCAGCAGCGCACCGGCAGGAGAGTTATCGGACTGTCCCCCTCGCAAACGCTGCCTGAAAATCCCTTTCCCCTTGCGCGCACGGTATTTTATTTCTCATTAGCGTGAGGCAAACTGCTGGGGGATGAAATTTGCTAACAGGAATTAAAAGTGCATTAACACATTGGGGAGTTTCATTTCTGCTAATAGTTTTATTAGTGCTTTGACCTTTCAGTTCATTAGAGGGGTTGATAGGGGAGAAAAAGAGAGAGGAAGGTGAGAGACGAGTGTTTAACACGCAGGGTTACGGCACCGTGAGTCCCGGGTCGGACCGATGTCGCAAGGGTTTATCTTAATTGTGATGCCCTATGTGTGTCAGATGATTTAGGAAATGAAAAATGTTTTAGACGCCATTAAATCACTAAAGGGACAGTAAGCAACATTCTAGTATGCCATTCTAGTGGTTCTAGATGTCAAGCACTAATTCCAGTATGTCAAGCAGAAGCAAAGGAAGCATCTTTTTTAAAGTGCTTTGAAGCTCTCAGCCATAGTTTCTTGATCTCTTTTTTTCCTTCTGCCAATGTTTTCCTTTTAGGAGATTTGGCTGTGTAAGCTATTGTTGACAGATGAGAAATCGTGAACATTTTGCACTCTCTGGTGTACCATATATGGACTGCTCATTGAGAACGGACAATTTTCTGCATACTATTCCATTAAAAATGACTACATCTTAAAACTACCAAAAGACATTTATAAGCAACCAAAATCATATATTTTTCATGTTTATGTGACAGGTGCAGTTTTCAGAGAGCTAGAGAGGGGCTCATCTCATTGATGAGACTGTATGTGACACAATTGCATTGTGTTTGTCACATAAATACAAAATATAACTGTATAAAATAATGCACAACTACAGTTTCATGGCCGTTAAGAAAAATAAAGGACTGTAAATAGAGTTCCACACTCTGACAAAGAAAGGTAATACTTTCATGCAAAATCTGCTTAAATTTGGGTTTTTGTTCCCAATGCAAAAGTTTTTGGCCTTTTTCGGGCTGGAGGTTATTGTTTCAAGATGCAATGGGATCATTAAATGTTGCAAGCCAGATTCAAACTGATATATCCACATGTTAAAGGAGTAGTTTACTTCCAGAATCAAAATTTCCTGATAATTTACTCACCCCCATGTCATCCAAGATGTATTTCTTTCTTCAGTCACAAAGAAATTATTTTTTTTGAGGAAAACATTTCTCCATATAGTGGACTTCAATGGGAGTCAATGAGTTGAAAGTCCAAATTGGAGTTTCAGTGCAGCTTCAAAGGGCTCCACATAATCCCAGTTGAGGAATAAGGGTCTTATCTAGTAAAAAGATCACCCATTTTTTTTTAAAATACAAATTTATATACTTTTTATTCTTTAACCACAAATGCTCATCTTGCACTAGCTCTGCAATGCACATCCATGATTTCAGGCATTACATAATCATGTTGGAAAGTTCACACGTGGTCAATTCTTCATCTGTGTACTCCAGATCAATAAGGTAGGGTTGGGCGAAAAAACTAAAAACTTCATCTAATTTTTTCCCTCCAACTTCAAAATCGTCAGACAACATTGTTTTACCTTTTTTTTTTGTAAAGGGCGTTTGACTTTCTTTGCACGTTTAGTTTGTAAACACTGGGTTGTTACTTCTGCCTACTTCAAGACAATGCAAGACAAGCATTTGTGGTTAAAAAGTATATATAATAATTTTATTAATCGTTTATGATCGTTTTGCTAGATAATGAATAAGATAACACTTATTCCTTGGCTGGGATCATGTAGAGCACTCTGAAGCCGCATTGAAACTGCAATTTGGACCTTCAACCCACTGACTCTCAAGTCCAATAAATGGAAAAGAATCCTGAAATGTTTTCCTCAAAAACCTTAATTTATTTTCAACTGAAGAAAGAAAGACATGAGCATCCAAGATGACAAAGAGGTGAGTAAATTATCATGGTGCTTGTTTTTAATTAAATAGGCTTTTTTTTGGTAACACTATAACAGCTTAGTCTATGATCTCCCTGCAATAACGTCAAACACCTCCAGGAGCTCTTATTTACCCTTGGTTGGGAACCTTGGTGCTAAGTTTATTTTGTGAACATTTAGGAATACACTAGCATACTGTAGCAAAACTAACAGCTAAAGCCTGCAACACACCAAGCCAACTTCAAAGAACTAGCGGTGATGAAAGCTGACAGTGTTGTCGACTCGCGACGACTGTGTCTGGACCAAAAAGCTGCCCTTGAAAAAAACTGGACCATTACTATGGTGCAAATAGCACTCCCTTTATAATCACTGAAAATCTATCACTCACATTAGTTCATTTCAATCTTACAAAGCTCCATTACAGTTAGGTAAATTGCTGCCAACTTGAGCCCAACGAGAGCCAACATGTGGAACGCACCAAAAAATAGCCCAACAGTCGACTTGGTGTGTTCCGGTCTTAACAGACATGCACTAAGTTTGGATTTCATGGTGTCTTTAATACAAGATCTTTAATATTCTAACCTCTAAGTAATGATTTAGTGTTTATGTTTCCTCTCGAGGCTGTTTTCATTGGAGAACTCCCAGACAAGTTACAATGCAATTTGCGTTTAACTGTTGGAGGTAATTAGCGCCTTAAGAAAAATTAAATAACATTGACGGTGAGAATCAATAAGCTTGATCTATTGTGAAATTAATCCTGCTATCGACAAAACATGGAAACCATACAATTAAGAGAATGAGAAAAGAAAAAAGAGTCCCAGACGTGGGCCAGCAATGAGAAATAGGATGCTTTTTATCTCGCTGGTTCAATGTGCAGAAATCCTATGAAAGCTTTAATTAATCCATGCATTATTAATGAAGACTGCAGCGAGAAGCTTAGGATTATGCGCAAAGAGAAAGGAAAACACAATTAGTGATATCAGCCTAATGATTTTTACATGTCACTGACCACAAAGTATTTATTGTCAATCTGAACTGGACCAAAATGGGCTTGTTTTTGTTTATGCGTGTTTGTGTTATATGTACGGAGTGCATGTTAGCGCAGACATGTGTCTTTGTTGCCGTTTTATCTTGTTTGGACTACTTAGTCTGATGGTAAAGTTAAGTTAAAGTTTGAAGAAGTTTAAAAGTAAATGTAAATGGAAAATGTTAAATGTGTGAAAAAGTAATTTTTATGTTAGTTATAATACTATATGATATTCGACAAAACGTGTAAACCATACAATTAAGAGAATGAGAAAAGAAAAAGCGGTCTAGAAAGAGGTCTTCACCATCAGACTAATAAGCAACTAGGTAATAGTGAGAATTGGTCCTTAAAATATAGTGGTCAAATAAATATACATTACAGACAACATTCAGAATATCAGCTGTGGCCTGTTGTGGTCTGCTGTGATACAGGGAATTGTGGGTAATATTTTGGTCCGCTGTCCTCGGTTCGCTGGCCATCCAGTGGACTAAAGGGAGCGTAGTGGCTGATAGAGGAGAAGGCGAAAGAAGAGGAAGAAGGATTGCCTTTCAAGAGTTATGAGCCATTAAATCACGGCCAGGAAATCTCAAGGTTCCTCAAGAGTGCTGCACAAGGAATCTTTGGCCCCAAGAAATATTGTTTATGGTTTAAAAGCCTCGCCGATGGATTTATAAAAGAAACATTCATCATGACAGAAAAATGGAAGAAAACATTCCTGAAATAAATACTCACTCTATAGGTATACTTGTCACTTGGACAGCACTATAACAAGTGAATTGGAAGGAAGATCCTTCATCAGTTGGCAACTGGCCTCAACGTTTCTGAGTGGAGCTCCAGTGAAAGGGAATCAGGAGGTGCATCTTGAAACCCATAAACCACACAACGCTGAGCAAATTAGATGCCCCATCAGTTTTGCCTCACCATAATTTTGAGGGTAAAACATCAGTTAACTAGTTTTATTTCCCGTAATATGAAGCTCTTAAATCAGTCAGGGACAGGGATTTGCCACCAGTACACCATATTGAAGATGTTTTTGCATTATTTATAAGCAGTACTTGCAGGTCATAGTCCTGTGAGGCCTCTGGGTGCCCATCTTCTGTGAGACCCCTGATCCTTGCACTTCTCAAACCTGTCCTGAAGGACTTTTAATACTTCACATTTGGTATGGCTTTCTCACAAGACACACCCAATTCAGTCTGTACAAACGAGCTGTTGAGTTGAATCAGGTGCATTAAGGCTCTACCACACTTTTTTGATTTCCAAAACACGAGAGACCACAAACATAACAATAAAAATCATAGATTTAACAGTTTTGTTTTTATAGTGTGTGGGGTGCCGCAATGTGACCAAGACTACATACCACAGTTTAACTGATTCCAAATTACAAACAATCAGAGTCCTGACTATATACACAGGAAATTTAGCAAAATCTCTTGTTGTCAAGCGTGAAAACTTTTAAAGTTATAATTGTTGGAGAGTCCAGATTAAGGCTAAAGCTTTTATTTCGATCACAGAATAATGTCTCTGATGCTTATTGAATTTTCAAGAAAATAAGCATACAGAGTGGTCTATTCCATTCTCGTCAGTTTGCAACAAAACAGCGCCGGTTCCTTTTTGACTTGCATCGACCTGGAATTTAAAGGAGCGATCAAACCTGTACAACACTAGCAACATTTTCACATTGTCAAAAGCTCTTTGACAGTTAAAAGTCCACTCAAACTTTGTAGAACCTTTCAACAGATCAGTCAATGGCAAAACAACTGTAGAAAATTTTGGACAAAAACTTAATAACCAACGAGACCAAAAAAGTGCACTATTTTTAGTAGATGAAATCTTTCAATAGCCGACACTTTTGCTTGGAGAGGACCTACCATACCCTGCTCCACCTCTTTACCTAAATACTTTACTGTGGTTTAGGCAAATTCACATTTTAACTGTAAGTAGTCTTAGCCCACACCCACAGAACATTGGCTAAATGTCTGATGCATTAGGTACAGTTAGCTGAAAATGCTTCAGGAGTTTCGAAGTCGTCAGCGGATTGGTTAGATTATACAAGATTTCCAGAAGACGTTTGTGTCGCCATCTTTAACGTTCCACCTGGAAACAAAAATGCTGTGGCACTAAACCCCCTCACGAAAGAAGAAAGCTAATCATTTGCAACTGTGACGACGAGCACTTATCAGGATCAACTAAACTCTGGATTTTCAAAAGTATGCGAAAAATGTAAAGTTCGCAGAATAGAATCTTTAAAATATGTATGAGAGTTTTACATGCCGGTCTGTTATTGTGGCAACATTTCCACGCCCCTAAACATGACGCAGCACAAAACGAAACATGATTGGTTGTTTTACCTGTCAGTCATATGGCCTCTTAGGCGGGCCTTGGCCATTCTGCCGTCCGTTTGAAGGTCTGGCTATGGGACTAACTGTAAGGTTTGCTTCGGCTAAACGCTCAAACAATGCCCGCAACTGCTGAAGATGCTGCTCCCAAGTGTCACCAAAAATAATCACAACGTCCAGATAAATGGCGCAACCCACCAAACTGAAAACTATGTGATTCTACAGCCCAAAACTGGAGTAGGAGTACAACCTGAATGGTGTAATAAAAGCTGTAACTTTTTGGGCTTGTTTCATTAAAGGCACCTGCCAGTACCCTTTCAAAAGGTCCAACTTACTCACAAACTTTGAAGCACCCACCTGGTCGACACAATCCTCCACACGAGGCAGAGGAAATGCATCAGGCTTCATTATTTTATTCAACTTCCAGTAATCCATACAGAATCTGTCTGTACTGATTTTTTTTAGTAGCAAACAGGACGATGACCAACTAGAGAATGAAGGTTAAGATATTCCATTATCAAGCAAATACTGGACTTCAGTTTCTAATGCCTTTCGCTACTCAAAAGGAACCCGATAAAAACACTGCCGTATTGGCGGCCACTAAAACAGGACTTACCTTTATGTCAGCATTATGAGGGAAATATGATTAAATTAGCATGACACAGCTGATTATATTTGTTTCAATCAGGAGTTGCAGTTATATAATTTTGCTCAGATACCTTTTGTTTATGTATATGTAAAAGAAAATCTCACACAGAGATCCAGTTTGGAAAAAGATGTGCAGATGGCTTGAATGTGGACTTTGGAGAATGTGAACATTGGAAAATACGACAACATTGGAGCCGCGCCGTTGACAGTATGAGTTGTGTGCGGTATAGAGGGTCGAAACACATGCTGATGTAAACACAAGCATTGATTAGAGTGACAATCATCGGTGGTCACGTCGGAGCCGCGCCGTAGACATGTGCATTGTGTGGTAAGAGATTTATTCATCATACAGTGTAGATAGCTTCACTAGCCTTATGCTGGAGCTGGTTTCAGGCATGTAAATAATTAAATAAATTAGCACAATAATGATAATATCATATATCGATGATCTCGCAGGCTGACAATAGGACCAACACTACTGTAGCGTACTATTTAAAAACCCCTTATGCATCCTAGGTGTATACAACTTCTTGCTTTCAGACGTATGCATTTGAAGTTATATTAAAAATAATCCTGGTACTCCCAAGCTTTAGAACGGCATAGACCGAACGGCATAGACAAGTGTTTCTCTCTATCAGTCTAAAACAAGCCGATCCATAATAAAAGTGCCTCACATGGTAATAATAAACCCTCCATTAGAGATCCGATGTGTTTAGGAAAATATCCATATTTAAAATGTACAAATCACTTTAGTCTAGCTTGCACAGTTGTACACGGGACTTGCTACTTTGGAAAGGGGCGTAGCAGGACTGAAACACTGTCTAAGCTGTTCGCCATTGCAATGCAGTGGGACTGCTAACCAATCACAACACATTTCGTTTTTCTGAAGACGGACCTTCATTAAACCTGGAACTAATCGAGCCATTTGTGCCAGCCTGGGGAGAAAGCTATTGTAAAAAATTTAATTATGTGAAAAATAATGCGTCTTCGAACCATCAAGCATGAGAGCATGTTCTAGACAGTATGACCTGCTTTTTAAAGTGGTAATTATAATTTCTGTCAGGACATTTGCAATGGACAACATCGGTGGGCCTGAAACTTGACCTTCCGGTGGAGGAAGGATGTTTATTACTTAGCTAAAGTTTCATGTGTAAATGAATAAAAGTGCAAAACAGAGCTACATGCCAGCAATAGCAGCTTATGAGGAAAAAATGAGCACATCAGTTCTCAAAAAAGGGTGAAATGGAAACAAAAAAAACATGAGAATTCAGGAGGAGGAGTAGAGCGGGCAGACAGATGGCTGTGTAAGTGAGGAAGACAGAGCGGGAGAGAGACAGAGATATTGCCAGCGTTGGGGCTTTGGGGGTGGGACGGGCAGCAGGCAGATGTGTGTGTGATGGATGGTCCGGCCAGGCAAGGCCGCAGATAAGAGTGCAAACAAACTCGGTAATAAATGAACCGGCCCGAGCGGCGGTATTGAGGCTGGCTCCTCACGCCGTGATGCATGCCGAGGGAAGCCGCCGGCAATTTGTAATGGAGAAATGAGGGAGCTGTCAGAGGAATGAAGAGACAACACTCGGGAGAGGAGGAACACGACGGACCGGCGGGGGCCGGGCACCGCTCTGTGTGTCCGCTCACCAGGGGGGTAATCAGGGCTTCACGGGGCGCTAATTCACCCCATAATGAGGCTCGCTGTCACGCCACGCTGTGTGTGGAGACCTGCAGAAGACGCAGAACAGCTTTCACATGCGTATCTTAAGAAAAGAGGGTTAATTCACTGGACTGAATGCTTAAATTCAAGTGTAGTGCCAGAGGAGGAAGACGGGACATCCCAACAGCTACTGCAGCTAGATTATGAGCCAATTAAATTTTTATTTACCTGTCATGAGCTGTTTCACACAGCAAATGCAGCCCAAAAGCATCACACATAGAGTTATGTGCATAAGTTTGTGTTTGAGTTATGTGCACAGCCGTTTTTGCATTTGCAAGATATTTTTAAATATTTTTAAAATAAATGAGATAAAAATGGCACTTTGATCAACATAAAGATTATAAACATGTACATTTCACAAGATAACAAAAATTACAATTTTTTTTGCAGTTGATCCTGTCCTAAGGTAGAAGCACATTTACAATTCAATAATGTTTCACAGGCTAAATCCCTTTTTCGCCATTTGGTCTAATGTATGCCCCTGTCTATTTTTTATAAAAATCTGTTTAATTTGTGGTCCTCATGGTTCAACTTCACAGCATCTTGAGTTCAATGGCTGCTAAAAAGAACAACTAAAGACTATCAACACAAAAATCCTTAAAAAAAGAAATTGTTTCCACTCTGAGTTTACATTCAGGGAGCTGAGGGGAAGTGTGACCTATTCCCTCCTCGTCTGTCACTGTCAAATGCTTATACAAGAACTCAGAGGTGATAATTTATTAGCAGTGCCTGTGAACAAGAGCCATCACACTTAAATCCCTTGGTAAGTGCTGTCAAAATCAGACACATATCAGCGCCTCTTCGCATCGCCAACGGAAAACGTTTCGACTGGAGTCTGTGCTCAAGTATCATCAGCTGGGATGCTGGGTATTTCAATAGTGTGGGCTTAATGTTTATTCTGTAATACCATTAATCACAGCAACTTACTTCTCAACCATTTTGACTACAGTGTTCTTGAGTCAACTATGTGGTTTTGTAGAAAACTATTGAGGCAGATTCATAGAGATGAAACTGTCACTGTCAGTATACTGTGTGAATGATTTGCTATGAGTCAAATGTTCATGTCACACACTGTTAGCTCATTCAGAGCAGGATAAATGTTGTCTGGTTGTCTCAGTCAAGGCCGTTCTTGATCTACCCTTGACACTCCTTGTTTTCCTCTTGTTTACCTGTCTGTCAGACACAAGAATGAATTCCCTGCCCTCAGATATATGTTTCAAGCACTTTACGCTTACAAAGAAACTCTCAGAATCAATTTTTTAAACAAAATGTTACACTTTCTACCCCTTACTACACACTAAACATCATGTGAACTCTATTTTACCTGTATCAGTCTGAATGGGGGTATATTGAGGATGTTTTATACAGAAGAATGGTAACACTTTATTTTGATAGACCAAAGTCAAGTCAAGTCAAAAGTTTACATACACTTTGCAGAACCTGCAAAATGTTAATTATTTTAGCAAAATAAGAGGGATTATACAATTGTTCAGCTTTTTTGTGTATTTGAACCCTTTCCAACAATGACTGTATGGTTTTGAGATCCATTTTTTCACACTGAGGACAACTGAAGGACTCATATGCAACTATTACAGAAAGTTCAAATGCTCACTGATGATTTAGAAGGAAACACAATGCATTAAGAGCTTTTAAAATGTAAAACTTTAAGAATTTTAAAACTTTTTAGAATCAGGGTAAATTCAACTTATTTTGTCTTCTGGGGAACATGAAGGTATCTTCTGTAGCTTTTGAAGGGCAGTACTAAATGATATTTTATTACTAAAAATATGATATTTAAGCAAAATAAGTAAAATGTATACATCTTCATTCTGTTCAAAAATTTTCACCCCCCGGCTCTTAATGCATTGTGTTTCCTTCTGGAGCATCAGTGAGCGTTTTAACCTTCTGTAATAGTTACATATGAGTCCCTCAGTTGTCCTCAGTGGGAAAAGATGGGTCTCAAAATCATACAGTCATTGTTGGAAAGGGTTCAAATACACAACAATGCTGAAAAACCAAAGAATCTGTGGGAACTGAAGGATTTTTCTGAAGAACAGCAGGCAGTTTAACCATTCAGGACTCATGAACAACTATCACTAAACAAAAAACAAAAAACACAGCTGTGGATCATTCAGGTAACAACACAGTATTAAGAAAGTATATGCAAACTTAAACAGGGTTATTTTTATAACTTTTATAACTATGTGGAATATCTTATTTAGGTCAGTACTAAATTAAAAAATAGCATGCATTTAGTATGATCCCTCTTACTTTTGGTAAAATAATTTACACTTTGCAGATTCTGCAAGGTGTATGTAAACGTTTGACTTCAACTATATCTATAACTTTGTAAGTAGCATTTGCATGCCAACTAGCAATCATTAGAGTATTATTAAACTGTCTGTGTAATATTCCAATGTGTAATATACATACAATATGTCATATGAATATTACAGTAGGTACACTGGGTTGTTGGGAGCCAAAAAGAACAACTTTCTGAATTGTCAAGAGTTCAAACTTGAAAAATGAGGAATGTTTTAATCTCATTTAAGAAAGATTTTCAGTACAGATCATGAAAATTGTCACGTTTCAAAAGGTGCTCAGTTGACATGTTTTTATTTGTTAGAAAGAGGATGCAGTGCACTATTGCATGTTCTGTGTCATTTACATAATGAAAATACCACCTTTTTTGTCGCTTCATCCCAAGTGTTTCTCAAAAGACATTTTATGACCAAGTATCAGGCCCCGGTACTTAAAGAATGTTTATATTTTTTTAATGGCTTTGTTTGGATGAATGAGATTATGAAATGAATGAAAGTTAGTAAAAAGGTTACTCTGCCAATATTCTAAAGTGAGCTATTGAAATAAAGTGTAATCCAAAAGGATTTTATTTTTGAAAATCTGTGTTCTTTTAGTAATTCAATTAATCTTCACAGGAGTGTTGGGGAGTATCTATTCATCTCAGTGCTCGGCTCATGCAGGACCTCCTGGAAATACACAAGCTGTGACGTAAAAGAGAAATATCAGTCAGTTTCACCCAGCTAAAAAAAGGCATCGGTAACACCTACTATCGAAGGGCTGTCAGAGGAGAACGATGGTTTATGCGGCCAGAAATAGGGTAGTTATGGCATGTACCAGCGGTGGCTAACTGGGTCACGCTAACCAGGCAAATTCCCTTGGTTATAATGAATTGGTTCCTTCATGCTGTTTATTTAGATGAAATTGTCCAAAAATAGCTTTGCTTATTCATATGAGTCACTCCACAGTGTTCCCAAGAGAGCCCATGTGTCATTATACTTGTGCTATTTTTGGAGGGGAACATTTTTTAGTTAAATAGCTAAAGATTATAGCTCATCTACTGAAATTACCTGCTATTCTTTTAGTAGTCGAAGTATAATCTTCAGCTGTGAGAAAGACAGGAAACCCTACAGCCACCCAGAAATCTGCAGTGGGTCTGACTTACCACAGCCAGAAAATGTTACCGTCCCGCTGCTGTTGTTGCTGCGCTGTTGTCACGTCTTGAACACGAGGCTAGCGGAGGCTGGGGTGGAGAAGAAAAATTAGGGCCTACACCTGCGGCGGCGTAATTAATGCCATTGTCACCTTCCAAAAATAAATCAGAACCTCAACAAGACTTTCCTGTTTAGGGTCAAAATCTCCTCCCGCTGTATTAAAATTAATCACCTTCCCTGCTGTTGCCGTGGAGTGAAGGAGAAAAAAACGGCCGGCTTCTGTGTTTCTCCGTTCAGTAGTAAAAATAAACAACAAACACGACACGCCGCCACATAGAACGTGGATTAATTAGTTATTCCTGCGCCGCTAGTGAAAAAGAAATGAAATTCCCAAACAGATCTGCATTGATGAATTGGTAAACCTTTAGAATTCATTCGTCATGTGGGGAGCGGGTGTATTTTTGAAAGGTTAGGGGTTGCCTTGGGTCGGGAGATTGCTGGAGTGAACGGGATGATTTTTGTTGTTAGGCAAGACATGGGATGATCTGGTCCATCAATGATGATTACTCATTTACAGAGTAACTGATTACAGTCCAAAAATGAAGTAATTAAAGTAATTGTAATTAGAGTGTTACATAAAATGCTCATAATCTGATTGCAGTTACTTTTTTATGGATTACATGATTACATGTTATTCACACAAGGGCAGTAACATTGACTAATTCTCCCTAGTTCTTTTAAAATTTCCTCTCTAAAAATCCTACTGTATGTCATACAGTTTAGCTTTGACTACATTCACAAATGTAAAGTCGTAAATACATGTATGAAATAAATAATTATGCAAGTTACTAAACACTGGTGATAGCTAAATAATTTATGATTTCATTATTAGTATTTTATTGACTCACTATTCACTCTCTATCAACTCACTAATGTAATGTTTAATGCATTTTATTTTGTTTATATCAATAAATGTAATATATTTTCTTTTTTTATATAAATCAGTATGGTTAACCTGATCTCATGGCAATTCATATTTTAGGAGGTGTGTAATTCATAGGAATTTGCATGATTTCACTCGTATGTATTTGTAAAATCTTTGGCTAAATCGTAGTCAGGGCAATTCAATTTGTTTCATTTGAGGGCTGAATTATCAAATTGAAAATTTGAAGAGGGTTGGGGGCCATGCTACTCTCTTTATGGTATGTCTATAAAATAAGAAATTAAAATCAAATGCATATTCAGCAGTGAAATTAATTAATATTACAACAGCAACATCTATAAAAGGTTAACATTTGTGTTGTCTGTCATTTGATAAAAAACAAAACAAAACAAAACAAAATATATTAATCTCACATTTTCTTTAAGTAATCGAGATTAATTGCATATTAATCCATTTATATTGTCAGAATTTTACATTGAACCTCCAAAGTAATGTAGAAATAACATAAAGATGGTATATTTTAAATACGTTTAATGACATCTCTTTACCAAGTCTCTTTATTATTAAAAAAAGGCCCGTATTTTTGATAACAATACTGCTGATGATGTCGCTATTTAAATGCATCTTCCCCTCTATTTCTTTTAGCCATTTAACATAATTTCAACATAATTGAAAAGTATTTTTTTTAACATTTAACTAAAATTTAACAACTTTTAATTTAATAGAACTTAAAACAATCTTTACATAAACTATAAACTGTATACATAATCTATATAGATTAATCTTTATTCAAGCTACAAAAGTTAATGAGCGACAAGAAGGACAAGTGATTTCTCTTTTTCTTTTCTGTGAACAAACGGCGTGCATCTGAGTTGTCCTAATACCTCTAGACTACCCGCTGGAGATGGACGTGAGATGGAATCACAGAGTCTGTACTGGAGGAGGCTTCGATGGAGGACGGACATCCAGGAGGAGGACGATCAACAAAGTCTAGGGTGGATACGATGGAGGGAGGAGCCAGAGAGGACACAGAAGTGACCCGGAACAGGAGGAGCCAGGCGAGACCCAGGCCACAGCCATGATGGTAGCCCACTGTGGAGCCGACGGAGGGAGGTGCCATGGTGGAGGAAGGGCTGATGACTCCAGGGGGCCGACCGACAGAGGCAGAGCATTTGGAGATGAAGACCGAGGCAGAAACGATGATCCCGGGCAACACAGAGGATCCGGAGGGCCAAGGCAGAGCCCAAGGCTCTGGCGACCGAGGTGGAGGCGGAGATCTGGAGGTCCGCGGCAGAGCCGGAGTGACAGAGGACTGAGGTAGAGCCGGAGGGAGGGAGGAGCCCAACGGAACCGGTGGGACGGAGCGATGAGGCACAGCCGGAGGAGTGGAGTCCTGAGGCAATGTCGAGACGACGACCGACCAAGGTAGAGCTGGAGGGACGAGGGAGCTTGGTAAACCTGGTGGACTGGCAGACCTGCGGCAAGCCCACCACACAGATGCTGGGCTGAGGGTGAGCTGAGGGGCTGTCAGGAGACAATGGTGGCAGAGCTGTAGCAGCAGGGCTGCTAGATGGAGATAACAGAAGAAGGGTTGGTGGGCAATTCAGGCAGGTAGACAGACCAAGGCAGACAGATATTTCCAGGCAGGCAGGTAGTTCCATTTCTATATCCTCAGTGAAATCAATCAAATCTTGTTCCATATACAGTATGATACTCCCAGATCCAGACTTCGCTCACCCTCAGCGGCGGTGCAGTGGGTGGTGCTGTTCTCACTGAAACATCCACCGTTGCCGGCTCTCGCACCTGGTTGGACTCGATTGGCTCAGGCCCCGTGGCGATCTTTCGTGCTGTCTGTCCCTTTGGCGATGGCTCTGTCGCATATAGCTCTGGCTCTTCATCCGTGGTGGGCTCAGGATCTTGCTTCGTGAGTCGAGGTGGTGGTTGGCTGGGCTCTGGGCCTTGAGTGGGGCAGGTGTCATCGTCGATGATCTCCACAGTCCTTGAAGATTGGCAAGACACCCGCACCCACTCTATGTAGACGGCAAGGCTCTCTCAAAGGGCAACTAAACTAAACAGTCCAACGGGGTGAGACAATGGGCAAAACCAACACAAACAGTCCAACGGGGCGTGACAATAGTGTAAGAATATTTTTTGTGTGTAAAAATATGTAAATATCTAATGACTCAATACATGCAATTCACATTTATTCCTCGAGGTGGCACTGTTTATTAGACAATAATGACGTGATTTTTCACTCATAATCATTGCAGGCATAAAACAAAAGAATATTATCAGCAAAAATTTAACTGGTTTGAATGGGTTTACTGCAGAGCAAATACTGTACGCAATAAAATATAAATGTCACTGCTATTTGATGGTGGATATGGTGAATAAGCTGCCAGCGATCAAAATGTTGTCTTTGAAGTAATTGAAAACGATAATTTTGAGAATGTGGTTGCGATCGTGACTATGAGCCAAATGCTGAATGTACTATGGAAGTGCGCTCTGAGGATGACAGCGATTCTAAAATCATCTCTTCAAATTGAACCCTTCTAAGTTTCAAAAGGTAATGAAATATTCTTTATTTTATTCTTCTGCAATTGTTCTTAAAATATCAAGAGAGTTTTTTGCTATTGCAGAAGTTAGAAATCCATCCGTGCTGGATATATAGGTCCGGGTCGCGAAAGACCCGAATATGTAATAATGATTGGCAAAACATTTATGCAGTTACGGGTTAACACTGCCATCTATTGATGTTGCGGTCTCCGTTAGATTGTTGTTGTTGTGTCTTTTCCTTTTCTGTGCTGGGCCATTGTTGCCACCTTGTGGACAAACTAATTAGTGCAAAAATAATTCAAGACCTATGTGCGACCTACGTGTTCTCTTTTCGCAGGCCAGATAAAGATGATTGGTGGACCGCCAAATTTACGTATTTTACGAGTTCGTATGAATTCTTATGAATTTCGTATGAATTCGTGCAAATGACCTTCATCTAACCCGGCCCCTAAATCTACCCATGACTGGGGTCTAGACAAATCATACAAAATCGAGTGACCTCAAAATCACCTCGTAAATACAAATTGGTTGTGAGGTAGCATCTGTATAGTATGTTAAATGGTAAGTTTAAAACAAGTTTGATAAAAAAAGTAATCTATAAGTAATCTAAAAAGTAACCTAGATTATGTTACTAACTATGTTTCATCATGTAATCTGTAATCAGTGACGGACCACAATTTGTAAGTAATCTACTCAGCTCTGCTTATTTACATATTGGACAAACTAGGCTTAAAACATTGAATTTCTTGACATAAATGAATGTAACATCATGAAGTTGTGTTTCATACACTTTCCTTTTCCTTAAATGTCTCTTCCTGGTTCGATAGCCTATGATTGATTATATAAGCACCCCGACTGTATATTATTTTTTTCCTCTAATGTTCAGGCCGGTGAATATTTTGTGATCGCCACCGCTGGGCTGCTTGCTCGATTAGGCCGTTTCTCAGTTTCAGGCCAAACAATTAGAAAGTCATTTATTTTCACATTTCAAAGTGATGAGCCCCAAACACGCCTTTATAGATCTTCCTCTCCTCAATTGTGTCTATTTGCATAATGGGATAGAATGGCTCTGAAATGTGGCCCTGTGGGACTCACCGAAGATTGAGACAAGAGATACCAGCCAACGCCTCATATTTATGTCTGTTTTGGGGAAAATTAATGGTGCATTTTCACATTGTATAATGTTATTTAATGGTGCAATTCATCTAATAAAAAGAGAACATTTTTGAAACATTTATGTTTTTTGCTTTTTACATACGAGGAGGCCCAGCGGGCCTGTGCAAATATTTCCCTCTGCGTGGCTGCAGTTTTTGCGCTGCAGGCTGTTTTTATGCATCATGATGGATGATTTTGCTTTTCACTATTCTTTGCCCAATAAGTTGCAGCTCAAATTGGTGTTTTAAGAGGAACAAAGCGATAGCATACTGAATCTGGTTTGCTTTCACTTAACACAATAAAATACACTAACCTTTTTATTTATTTCTTTATCATTTTGTTTGTGACAATCATTATTTTGTGCATATATATACTATTATGAAATTATGCATTATGACAAAAAACAATTCAATATAAATATAGGGTCAACTGATTACAAATTTTAAATTTTATATAGAATTATATAATTTTAGACATTGCATTGTTGTAGCAGACAGACACAGCACTGAATACAGCACTTTATTTCCTTATTTCTATAACTGAATTGAAGTCTATAACTGGGATACAGTTCTCCGCAATTATTGATCTGACCTATGGATATTTTTAATTGTAGCTTTAGTGTAAACTGATGACCCAATATCTCATTGTTTTTCAGCATCTCACGCAATGAGTACCATATTTTTGATGCTGCATAACTGTGAACATAAAGGTGATATGTCAAATTGCTCCAATGATAAGAAAATACCATATTTACCAAGTAAATAAATAAACATACCCTACACTTGAAATAAAATGTATGTTAAAAATGTACAAATTTACAGTCATGATGCAATATAATTGCTTGGATATAATATAGTAGATTGTTCCAAAAGGTAGATGTTTAGAATAAAATAATGATAAAAGTCCTAGATGACTTAAAAATAAGATAAATATAAGACATCTCAAATAGTATTATTGTATTGAGGAAAACCCCTTTCAAAGTTGTCCAAATGAAATTCTTAGCAATGCATATTACTAATCAAAAATTAAGTTTTGAGATATTTACAGTAGGAAATTTACAAAATATCTTTGTGGAACATAATCTTTACTTAATCTAATGATTTTTGCATAAAAGAAAATAATATAATTTCAAGCCATATTTTTGGCTTTTGCTACACATAATAGAGACACATAATAATGATAATTATGCTTGTTGTAGAATAAAATTACATAAAACATCCCTAAACAAGGCATTTCTATATGCTGGACTACTCTGATTTATGATTTATGAAGACAAACACATGGTATTAGTGGAACTATAAAATGCAGAATTTGATGTAAAATTACTGAGATCTCATCTAAGACTTGTGTGATTACTTTGGGTCTTTTTTCACGAGGAACATCTAAGAAGCAGTAGGCTTCAGATCCATTTATGATCATTTTTGTCTACGAGAAACAACTGAGATATTAAAGGGCTTATGGGCTTCGTTTCTTTTATTCTGTCAGATGAAACCCTGATGTATTGAATTTCCAGCAGCGCTCATATCCTGAACTAAATGCCCCAGAAAGAGAGGCCAGCTTCATTTCTTATGTATTACCCATCAAAGACACACCCCATCTGTCCCGTTCCTGTACACCCTCACTTGTCATTTCATGATTTCTTAAACCTCTTTATTCAAGATTGTGCGCAACCCAGTCCTCCTTAAACTCTCTATACATTCACTCTTTTCCCTTCTTGTGCCACTTCAAGACCTGCATGTCAAATCCAAACCTGAACCTCCTGCTGCACCTTGACATCCCAGGACTATATATATACACACAACCATTTAAACCACCAGAGAAATCAGAGTAGGTCCAGCATACAGAAAGGGCTTGTTTAGAGATGTTTTTATGCCATTTTATTCTACAGCAAGCATTAACACCATTCGTAAGTAGCACGGCTATACTTATAACTCAAAATTATCAATTTTTCTTTTTAATGCCAAAAATCATTCGAATGTTAAGTCAAGATCATGTTACATGAAGATATTTTGTAAATTTCCTACCGTAAATATATCAAAACTTAATTTTTGATTAGTAATATGCATTGCTAAGAATTTCATTTGGACAACTTTAAAGGTGATTTTATCAATATTTAGATTTATTGCACCCATAGATTCCAGATTTTCAAATAGTTGTATCTCATCCAAATATTATCCTATCCTAACAAACCATAGATAAAAAAAATGACTCTTACGACTGGTGTTGTGGTTCAGGCTCACATATAATAAGGGTTAGTGTATTAAAGTAACACAAAGGATGCCACAAATCTAAACAATCAGACTTCAAAATTGATTTATTTTGACTAGTCCATGATTAAACAAGCATAAATATACCACAGACTTACACTAATGGAGCGATGTGAACCAAATCTAGAGGCTTTTTTTGACTTTGGACAAATAATAATAGACTAATGCACTCATTTGTTCCATAAAATGTAAAAATCTAGTTTTTAAACAATTGAGAGACAATACTTCTGTTTCAAGTCTTTAATGGATGTGCGTCCATATGTGTGTGTGTGTATACGGCCGGTGCGCTTCTCTGGCTCCAGCTGCTGTTTTCTCCTCCAGCCTGAAGGTAAAGCCGTTGAAAGGCACTTTAGAAATTAAAAGAGTTTCACTGCACTGTAATGTGGCTTAAATGATCCAGAAAACACAAGATATATTGACCATTTAATGAAACACACACTCTCCCACGTCTCAAATGCTCTGTCTGTCTTGTCCTTCTAACTGCTCCAGCCTTTTGATATTCGCTGTGTTCATTGTAAACCTCAATGGTGTCGGCAATGATTTAAGGCCAATCTTTCATTTAAATATAGCTCTATTATCTATTATGTTTTTGCACTTTTATGGTTTAAGATTTGCAGTATACAGTGTTTATGATAATACTGATGGTCCCAAAAGATGAAATTACAGCCGCATTCTACATTGTCATACTGAATATTCAGTTTCATTCAGAAATGTGTCATATTAAAGAATTCAATGTGTTGCAGTGTCTTCCTAGTAAAATGATAATTGCTTAGGATGTAAAATGGCAAAACAATTAAAGACTTTTGACTGAACAGCAACCTACTGTGTGTGTGTGCATGCATGAGTGTCTGTGGGTGGGACACCTCAACCACCCACAGCAAGGCTTAGACTCAATGTCAGACCCTTCCATAACACACACACACACACACACACACACACACACACACACACACACACACACACACACACACACACATGGGTTTACATGTTTTATGGGGACATTCCATAGGCGTAATGGTTTTTATACTGTACAAACCGTACTTTCTATCGCCCTACACCTACCCTACACCTAAACCTAGCCCTCACAGGAGATTGTGCACACTTTTACTTCATCAAAAAAACTCATTGTGCATGATTTATAAGCCTGTTTCCTCATGGGGACCTAAGAAATGTCCCCACAAGGTCAAAATCTACTGGTATTCCTATCCTTGTGGGGACATTTGGTCCCCATAACGTGATGAATACCAGGTACACACAGACAGACAGACACACACACACACACACACACACACACACACACACACACACACAGACAGCCCGTTCTTCTTCTTCTTTTTTTTTTTGCACAAAAAGTAATGTAACTGAGAGGTCTAAGTTGCAGGATTTATTATATAGCTTCAGCACCACTTTCAGTTAATGCATTCCTGACTGATTAAAAAAAAAAAATAATAATAAATTTTTTTTAATAATTTTGAAACGGTGATAAAAGAGTGAAATACGAAATTAAATTAAGACTTCATTATTAAAAAATGGTTTTGCATAAAGAAAAAAGTGTCAAATTTGTAATGCAATTAAGCTTATTAACAATGCAAAATAATCTTATGAGCATCCCTGTAATATAAACAATTTGATATTTAACATTTGTTTTTTTTAAACATTTAACTGTTAAATATTTAATGTTGTGTAGTATTTGTTGTACACTCTTAAAAATAAAGGTGCTTCACGGTGCCATAGAAGAACCTTTTTTGTCTAAATGGTTCCATAAAGAACCTTAAACATCTGAAGAAACTACAAAATGCACTCAAGTACTAAGTAAAACATCCAGACGGATTACAGTTATTAATGAGAATGGAATGAGTGTGGGTTTGTAGTGAAATATATTAATTAATTGGGGAAAAGATAAATTGTCCTGAGAATACAACATCGTAATGTAGAAAAATTTTAGTGCATAATAAAAACCAACTTAATTTACTGTATGCAATATAATTTATTGACCTTGTTTTGATTATGGGGTCAAATTATTAGACCAAGATGGCGGCGCATACACATCGCGAGGCTCAGTGTCTCTCCAGTTTCTGCAAATTTGCAGTATTTTACCTGCTCATCTCGGGTCTGTTCGTACCGAACAGTAGTGCCTTTACATCGTACACCCGACAGGAGCTTTTGGATATCGGTTTGTACATTCCCGACAGTTTTATCAGCAATTTTCAACTCATCCCTGAGATCATCAGAACACCAGCGGCTGCGCACTCTACCCGGCCGGGCGGAAGTGCTCGTAGGCGGCGACGCGACCGTAAACAAAGACGGGGGAAGCGCGGAGGACTAAGAGCTAAGCTAAAGCTAACACCACACCGGCTCTCTTTACCCAGCATTTTCCTCGCTAATGTACGGTCGCTGGTGAACAAAATGGACGAGATTCGACTCCGCATCAACCACAGCAAGAAACTTTGGAACTGTAATGTCATGATCTTCACTGAAACATGGCTAAACAGCGATGTATCGGACAGTGCTATTACTCTAGCTGAGCTTCACACATTCCGGGCAGACAGAATGGCAGATGACTCCGGTAAGACCAGAGGTGGAGGATTGTGCATTTATGTTAACAAAGCTTGGTGCACGAACTCTGTTATTATTGGGAGACATTGCTCAGCTAACCTAGAGTTTCTCATGGTTAAGTGTAGACCGTTTTATCTGCCACGGGAATTCACCTCCACCATAATAACAGCTGCTTACATTCCTCCCGATGCTGATGCCAAGCTTGCTATGAACGAACTTCATGCGGCCATCAGCAAACAACAAACTGCTCACCCGGAGGCTGCATTTATTGTTGCGGGGGATTTTAATCACTCAAACTTAAAGACAGTACTCCCCAAATTTCACCAAAACATTTTCTGTCACACCAGAGGAAACAAAACTTTAGACCATGTATACACAAACATGGCTGAAGCCTATACTGCGACCCCCCTCCCCCACTTGGGACAATCAGACCACCTTTCTTTGTTCCTCACCCCCAAATATTCACCCCTCATCAACCGTGTGAAGCCATCAGTGAACACCATCAAAGTGTGGCCAGCGGGGGCAGACTTCACACTCCAGGACAGGTTTCTACACACAGACTGGAGTATGTTTGCTTCTCAGGCCACATGTGTCTCTCACACGGACATTGACAGATACACTTCCTCTGTTTTGGATTACATTAATACTACCATAGACAGTGTTACAACCCAGAAACAGATCACCACATACCCAAATCAGAAACCATGGATGAACAAGGAGGTGCGTCTCCTGCTGAAAGCACGCAACACTGCCTTCAGATCAGGTTGATGCACAGGCCTACAGCACTTCCAGGGCTAATCTGAAGAGGGGCATCAAAAAGGCCAAGCACTGCTACAAACTTAAGCTAGAGGAGCACTTTTCTAACTCTGACCCTCGACGCATGTGGCAGGGCATTCAGGCCATCAGCGATTACAGACCCAGCCACTCCACCCCCACAGCCACTAACGTCTTCTTCCTGGATGAGCTTAATGACTTTTATGCTCGCTTTGAGAGAGACAATACAGACACTGCCACCAAGATCGTTCCCTCAACCGACCACTCACCCATCACACTAACCTCCTCTGATGTACACACCGCACTGAGCCGGATCAACGCGTGCAAGGCTGCTGGACCAGACGGTATTCCTGGCCGCGTACTGAGGGCATGTGCAGAGCAGCTCGCTGTGGTATTCACAGACATTTTTAACATGTCCCTTGCCCAAGCAATTGTTCCCACATGTTTTAAATCCACCTCCATTGTGCCAGTGCCAAAACACTCCAACCCAACATGCCTGAACGACTACCGCCCTGTAGCACTCACACCCATCATTATGAAGTGCTTCGAGCGGCTGGTCCTCTCACACCTCAAGGGCTCCCTCCAATCCACACTGGACCCACACCAGTTTGCCTACCGTGGCAATAGGAGCACAGATGATGCAGTCTCCATAGCGCTGCACTCTTTACTCACACACCTGGACAATACAAACACTTATGCACGAATGCTGTTTGTTGATTTCAGCTCAGCATTCAACACTGTCAGACCCTCTAAGTTAATCACTAAACTTAGAGACCTGGACATTAACATTTCACTGTGTAACTGGATTATGGACTTTCTGACCAATAGACCTCAGCATGTTAGGTCAGGCCACATCTCCTCCACTACTCTCACGCTCAACACTGGTGTACCACTGGGCTGTGTGCTGAGCCCCTTCCTCTACTCCCTCTTCACCCACGACTGCAGGCCTGTGTATGGATCTAATACCATCATCAAGTTTGCAGACGACACTACGGTGATCGGTCTCATCAGCAACAACGATGAGACTGCCTACAGGGAGGAGATTCAGCACCTGGCCACGTGGTGCACAGACAATAATCTGCTCCTTAATACCACCAAAACCAAGGAGCTCATTGTGGACTTCAGGAAGGGAAGAAGAGGTTCACACGAACCCATCCACATCAATGGGATGGCTGTTGAGTCTGTTTCATCTTTTAAGTTCCTGGGGACCCACATTTCGGAGGACCTATCCTGGACCACCAACACCTCCAGCCTGGTCAAGAAGGCTCACCAGCGCCTGTTCTTCTTGAGAACACTTAAGAAGAACCAGCTGTCCTCAGCTATCCTGGTGAACTTCTATCGCTGCACGATAGAAAGCATCCTTACGAACTGTGTCACAGTCTGGTACGGAAGCTGCTCTGTTGCGGAGCGTAAGGCACTGCAGCGGGTGGTGAAAACTGCCCAACGCATCATAGGGACTCTACTTCCATCCATTGAGGACATTCAGAAGAAGCACTGTTTGCGTCGAACACGCAGTATTCTTAAGGATTCCTCTCACCCCGCCCACAAACTGTTTTCTCTCCTGCCTTACGGCAGGCGTTTCAGATGCCACAGGACAAGAACTAGCAGACTGAGGAACAGCTTCTTTCCCAGAGCTGTCTCCTTATTGAACTCTGCCCCCCACTGACACCTCTGCCCCCCTCACACACCCTACACTCTCCCCACTACCATTGCACTACTTAATATTCATTGCACTACACTGTACATACCCATTTGTAAATGCACATTTCCTTTGCACATATACATATTGTAAATCTGTGGTAAATCTATATCTACACATGTCTATTTGTAAATTCTGCTTTAGTAAACAGCAACCTGTATATTATGTTCAGATCTACCTGCAATTTACAGGTAGTTAATAGCAACCTGTATATTGTGTTCATCTATTTATACATTCTAATTGTAGTTAATTATCATCTGTAAATTATGTTCACAGTACTTCATCTGTAAATATTATCCATAGATTCCCCCTGTACATATCTCCTATAAGTGCACTTATAACTTATAAATTATACCTTTATCCTGCACTTGCTGCTTATTGCACTCCTGGTTAGACCTAAACTGCATTTCGTTGCCTTGTACTTGTACATGTGTAATGACAATAAAGTTGAATCTAATCTAATCTAATCTAAAATATGACATTTGATGAAAAGATAAAACATAATAAGTTATCTTTATTAATACAGTCAAACCAAACACCAAGACACTGGATATAATTAGTGATATTTTCTTACTAGTGGGTGCAGGACACTATAGTTCACTTATGTAAGCGAGGATAAAGAAATAAAGTAAACTGTGACATGTTATACCCAAAAATTCTTTATACAGTGGAAATTTGGGACTAAAAATTTCATTTGACACTTTGACCTGACCATACCTTTCTATCAAAGTTATCTGACATTATCAAAATGAATTAGTCTTATTTGTCATATTTTATTACCATTTTCTAAACTATAGCGAATAAACTGTGATAATGTGAGAAATGTTGAAGGAGCTTGAATACATTTTGGGTTAACTTGTGTATAATACAGATTGTTTCAAGGCAGTTTCACCAATAATATAATAATAATTATAAAAAAACAGTTATGTATGGCTTTTTTTAACACTCTTAAAAATAAAGGTGCTTTAAAACGTTCTTCACAGAAATGCCATAGAAGAACCATTTGTGTTTCCATTTAGTTAAAGGTTATTTAATGAACCATCTCTTTATTCCCTTTTTATAATCTGAAGAACCTTCTTTTGCCACAAAAAACCTTTTGTAAAACAGAAAAGTTCTTCAGATGTTAAAGGGTCTTTATGAAACCATTTAGACAAAAAGCGTTCTTCAATGGCATCATGAAGCACCTTTATTTTTAAGAGTGTACTGTTAATTATTAACAATATATTTAATGTGTCCAACAGCTTTCATAAGCGCTGAGACACAATAATATAAAAATCATTTGTTTAGGACATAAGCGCATGTTTGAGATATATAATGAACCCTCGCTGACTGCTGAAGGCTCTTGGGAAGCTCTCTCTCCATTGGTTAATTCAGGTGCCGTGTAACAGACGGAGAACGCCCTCTCCAAATGTCACAGGGAGCAGCTCACATGGCATTACGCGTTATTAATCACCCTTTCACTGCCTCCGAGTCGGAAACCTCGCAAAACAGGAGCGTGAGATGCAGGCAGGGATGGGTAGAAGTGGTGGAGAAGGCAGGAGAAGGGATGAGGGTTAGGAAGCCACAAATAACTACCATCAATCATCCGGCAGTCAACATTTTCACATGGTGCGGCCGCGCCGGTATTGGCAACTCTCAAAGTTCTCTGGAGCGTTCTCAACAAAACAACCCCCTTGCTCAAATCACGCTGTCAGCAGGAATATGGCAGGTGCGTTAACTCCCACCACTCCAAATTAGGACCTGCAAGATTTGCAGAAAGTGTTTTTTTTCCCAACGTAACTCAGGATAATTAGAAATAATATCAGAGGTGATGGAGATGTTAATAGCTGGGGAGGGCAGAATGGTTTTGTTCTGAAAACCCTTGGTAAGGTATCAGCTGGCTCTGAGACCCTACACCTGAAGAAGAGCACGACCCGTCAGGCTCCGTTTGAACATCTTACTCATGGCATCAAAGACTAAACCCACACTTCTTCCTGTCTTTGATGAGCTGCATCTTTCTTTCTGGTTTGACGACTGACTTACAACAGAGCATCGAGAAATTCTTGGTTTTTAGGAGAACTTGGGAGTCTTGGGAGTTTCTGAGATCTTAAAAGTGCTCTTTTAATTAGGAAGCGGCTTCCATCATGTCTCAAAACTTCTCACATGTCTCAAACCATCATGTCTTGAAACTTCAAGAACTTGGCTGAGATTAAAAAAGTTCTCAACCAAAATCATTTATGATTAATTATATGAGAACAAAATGAAATTTTGCCATTGCCATTGCTCACTGAAAACATTCTCCTCCATTATGGCTCTCTAAAATGGCATGGTAATGATAAAAAATGAGGTACAAGGAAACTTTACATTTCAATGCTTTTGCATTCTCTTGCAAAACTTTTGGGTTCCCCCCAAAAAATATGCAAAACTTTTACGTTCACTCCCAAGATTTTTGTGTTTGCTTGCAAGACTTTTGCACCTTTTGCATTCATCTGAGAAACTTTGCTTTCTCTTGGACAACTTCAAGAGAAACTTTGCATTCATCCCCAATAAAACTTTTGGTTTCATCCAAGAACCTTGCATTCAGTTGCACAACTTTTGTGATAAAAATTATGAGGTGGAAGGAAAGAGTGGCTCTATTTCAGTGCTTTCATGAGAGTACACAAAGTTTCTGAGAACACAATACTTTTGCAACAAAATGCACAAATTTTGCAAGAGAACACAAAATTTCTTGGGATGCAACGTGTCTTGGAGGAACGCAACACTATTGTGAGAGAACGCACAAGACAAAACTCTTGGCTTTATTTCAGTACTTTTACAAGTGCATGCAAAGCTTTTTGGAAAAACCCAATACTTTCGAGAGAAAATGTAGAAAATTTGCAAAACTTTGTGTTCACTCTCAAGACTTTTGTGTTTGCTTGCAAGACATGTGCATTTGCTCACACACCTTTTGCATTCATCTTAGAAACTTTGCTTTCTCTTGGACAACTTTTCCATACAGAAGTTTTGCAGGAGAACACAAAATTTCTTTGGATGCAAGGTGTCTTGGGGGAACGCAACACTTTGGTAAGAGAACGCAAAAGACAAAACTATTGGCTTTATTTCAGTACTTTCACAAATGCATGCAAAGCATTTGTGAAATTACTTTTGAGAGAAAATGTAGAAAATTTGCAAACTTTTGTGTTCACTTGCAAGACCTTTGCATTTGCTCACATACCTTTTGCATTTATCTGAGAAACTTTGCTTTCTCTTGGACAACTTTTGCATTCCCCTCAAGAAACTTGTGTGTTCTCTCACAATAGTTTTGCATTCACCCAAGACACTTCCCCCAACATCCATATTTTCTCCCAAGAAATTTTGTGTTCTCTTGCAAAACATCTACATTTGCTCTCAAAAATATTGGGTTTTTCCGAAAAGCTTTGCATGCACTTGTGAAAGTACTGAAATAGAGCTACTAGTCTTTCCTCCCACCTCATCATTTCCATCACAAAAGTTTTGTGACTGAATGCAAATTTTTGGGGAGAAACCAAGAGATTTGTCTTGTGCTTTCTTTCACAATAGTGTTGCATTCCCCCAAGAGACCTTGCATCCTCTTGCAAATCTTTCACATTTTCTCCCAAGAAATTTTGTGTTCTCTTGCAAAATTTGTGCATTTTGTTGCAAAAGTATTGTGTTCTCACAAGAAACTTTGCGTACTTTTGTGAAAGCACTGAAATAGATCCACTCTTTCCTCCCACCTCATATAATTTAATCACAAAAGTTGTGCGACTGGATGCAAATTTCTTGAGGGAAACCAAGAGTTTTCTTGGGGATGAATGCAAAGTTTCTTTAGGGGAACGCAAAAGTTGTCCAAGAGAAAGCAAACTTTCTCAGATGACTGCAAAAGGTGTGTGAGCAAATGCAAAAGTCTTGCAAGTGAACACAAAAGTTTCACAAATTTTCTACATTTTCTCTCAGAAGTATTGGGTTTTTCCAAAAAGCTTTGCATGCACTTGTGAAAGTACTAAAAATAAAGCCAAGAGTTCTGTCTTGTGCGTTCTCTCACAATAGTGTTGCATTCCCCCAAGACACCTTGCATCCTCTTGCAAATCTTTCACATTTTCTCCCAAGAAATTTTGTGTTCTCTTTGCAAAATTTGTGCGTTTTGTTGTAAAAGTATTGTGTTCTCACAAGAAACTTTGTGTACTCTCGTGAAAGCACTGAAATAGAGCCACTAGTCTTTTCTCCTACCTCATATCATTTCCATTGCAAAAATTTTGTGACTGAATGCAGGTTTCTTGGGTGAAACCAAGAGTTTTCATGGGGATGAACGCAAAGTTTTGCAAGAAAATGCTAATATTTTTTTCCTACCATCTCACATATGTCCCTTCAGGTACTCCATACATCACTAATATAGCACCTATGTGACATCTGCACTACTTGGTCCCTGCTTTGTTCATTTTTTTTTTTTTTTCGAAATCTTCAGAAATGTTTTGTGCTCCACATAAGTGTCTTGGGTGAACGCAAAACTATTGTGAGAGAACAGATAAGTTTTGCAAGCAAATGCAAATATATAAAACTATTTTGTCCTCCCATCTCAGATTTTTTTTCTGTCACATATGTCCCTTCAGGTACTCCATACATCACTAATATAGCACCAATGTGACATCTGCACTACTTGGTCCCTGTTTTGTTCACGTGTGGTTCTTTTTTGGAAATCTTCAAAAATGTTTTGTGCTCTACAGCAAAAAATAACACAAGTTTGTAAATACTAGGATGATTTTTGTTTTAAGGTGTTTAAGTGTTCCTTGCAGGCCAGACAAGAGTGACACTAGGGGGCAGCAGAGGCTGATTTGTGTCTGATGGATTCTCAAGCATGAATTTCTCTCACAAAGATCCAACTGAACCAGAAAGGTCAGACACAAAACCTTGTTAGACTTATACAATATTTGTGGTTTAGTAGTTCAATAGTGAAACACCTGATTAGTTAAAGCAGTTTGCATTAATATCAGGAAACTCATGAGGTAATTTTGTACATGCCCACTCACTCTTTATTTACTTATACCATAAATGTTTAGAAAAAAAAAAAAAAGATTTAAACAGAAAATTTGACCGAAATAGAAAAGGACACATTTGTAACAACATTGTGATTATGGTATGATCATTTTGTTAATGGAAGTCTTAAATCAAGACTTTCTTGCTTTCGTGATGCCTATATTACAGCTCCCATTCAATTAACTAAGCCTCACACAAACATACACACTTTTACACCGTTGTGATGTTGCTCTCATCATATATTCGCATGCTGTCATCCCAACCCTCCTGTAAAAAAGATACTACTATATATATAATGTTCCTGTGAAATATACAACATAAGCTATTTTATGAAATTACATATTTTCAGGGATTCTTCTGTCAGCTTCTAAGGTAATTTAATAATGTTGCATTTGCACAAGAGACATATCTAAAACATGTCACTCCCAATTCAGGGATGAAGTTGATTCGTGTGGTTTTGGAGACAAACACAGTGACGTAAAAACATCTACAGTAAGCACATAAAGAACCAAGCTGGACAGATTGTTTCTGTCATCATTATTAAAATACTGTATTACTGTAGATGTACAGCAATTTATAAACCAAACCACAAACTGTAGAATATATGAAAGACAGTTACAGAAATGCTTACAATCACCAAAAATACAAAATCAGATTCATAAATGAGAACATAAAAGAAACAACCAACACTGTATTTTTTGCCACTGTATAACATCTATTTTTTTTCCTCAACTGAATTACTTTTTTCCCTCTCAATTTTGGAGACCTCAAATATTATGAACACTGCAAAAAATGCTTTTCTTACTTAGATTTTTTGTCTTGTTTCCAGCCAAAATATCTAAAAATTCTTAAATCAAAAATGATTTTTTTAGACAAATAAAAATGGTCTTGTTTTCAGAAAAAAAAAGAAAACCAAGTCAAAATTAAGTGCATTTTTAATCAAACCAGCAAAATAATCTGCCAATGGGGTAAGAAAAATAATCTTGTTTTCTGTTTGAAATAAGATTTTTTTTTTGCTTACCCCATTGGCAGATTATTTAGCTTGTTCTTGACAAAAACTCACTAAATTTTGACAAAGAAAAACAAGAAAATAATTTTTACTTGCAGTGAACCAAAATGTAATAATTTAAAAATAAACATAACAAAATCATCCCCACTAGTTTCTTTGGTTTCTTATATGTATTTAACATTTATTTTCTGTAGGTTGGATTCTGTTTTAAGTACTTCTATATTACAGTAATTAATTATGAATACAATTATACAGATATAATGTTAAAAATACGATTATAGAGATATATGATCATAACACGATCATTTAGTTGCTCTATTTAATGCCTTATGGCTGTTTTTTTCTATTTTCTTTATTTTTGATGTTATCTATTTATTGATTGAATTACACACTGCAAAAAATGCTTTTCTTACTTAGATCTTTTGTCTTGTTTCCAGCCAAAATATCTAAAAAGTCTTAAATCAAGAAGGATTTTGTAGACAAGTCAAAAATATTGTCTTGTTTTCAGAAAAAATAGGTTAAAATCAAGGGAATTTTTGCCTGAAGCAAGCAAAATAATCTAGTTTTCTGCTTGAAATAAGACTATTTTTCTTACCCTATTGGCAGATTATTTTGCTAGTTTTGAGCAAAAACTCACTTAATTTTGACTTTTTTTTCCTGAAAACAAGACAAAAAAATCTAAATAAAAGAAAAGCATTTTTTGCAGTGAGTTTCCACAGATTTTGTTTGTAAACCTTTTAAAGCTTGTGTGACTTAATGCTGTAAATCTCCTGTAAAATTCAAATTTAATTTTAAATTACATTCAAAATGTTTTTGCAAATTCCAAATGGAATGTTGACACTTCCATGTGAAAGTATCATATTTATGACTGCTTGAATTCTCCTGTGATCTGTTTCTTTAATGTCATAACTCTTTTCAAAGACATTATTGCAAACATTTGCTTTTATCTAGAGTGAGGCTCAGAGTAAAGCATTATTCCAGCAGCAAGACAAGGTGCTTTGAAATACTTTGCAGTACAACCCTAAAATATAAATGTACAATTGAAATGAAAAGCTAAAGATGTTTAATATTTCTCAGCACTAAAGACGAGTCAAAATCAGTTGTGTTCCTGCTGTGTGAAATCATGTTTCACATGAACAAACTCCAGCAGGAGAGAATGAATTATTGATCAGCAGCAAGATTTCCTGTGTAGCGTCGATAGAGTTTGCTCACGACAGCCTCAATAAAATCATCCGGCTCGATGCGTGAGAACGTCTTGTGATTTTGAGAATCTGAGCGTGAAGATGAGAGCAGAGCTCAACGTTCCTGGAAAGATTCGCTAAACGGAGAGAGTGACATTATTAAAGCACTTCCTTCTTCTTCTCCTGTTCCAACATTAAATAAGGATTTAGATAGTATCATATCACATCTTGTTTTTCAATTCAATTACATCTGGCTTTGACAAATGCTCCAGATCTGAGCTGCATGTTTGTATCAAAATGTGCGGTAGATTAATTTGTGTTTATTCTGTGAAAACTGTCAGGTGCTTTTTAAAACTCTTTGCTTTTTCATTTTGGTTTATTGTTTACCTTCCTAAGTATTTTTAATATACTGTATGGTGCATTCTGTGTACTGTATAATATAGTGTATTTTATCATATATCAGACTACACATCTCACTTGTGATTCATGTGTGTTTTCAGATTGCTGTATTGCTGTTATGAGCGCACCTGCAAATGATTCACTCATTTATATTGTTTGTAAACAGTTTGGTATATTCTGTAAATTCTTAATTCCATACAGATTTTCATACTGTATATAACAAACTTAATTATGGTGTAAGCCAAAAATCATCTGTACTGTGCAAAAGCCATTATTTGTTATATGATATTATGTGTGTGTCAGCAAGATGAATTAATGGCTTAGGTTTTAATTTTGCGAACTTAATTGTTTGGTTTAAGGGAAGACACTGCAAAAACTGTTTTTTCATGCACCTGTCAAGTTTGAGATTTTGAGCTTTTTGGTGTTTCATAAAGTGTTTTTTTTTTCAGACTAGTGACACTGTTAAGTGTTTCTTTTATAGCACCTTTTATAGCATCCATTTGTGTCAATAGATTTCAGTTACAATACATATTTTTAAAGGCCGTTTTCTCAAAATGAGTTTTTTTCTCCTACACTGAGCCATAAATCTCCACTTCAGTAGCACTTACACACACCAAACTTTACATTTTTATTTCTGTCTATATTCTGAAGGTTTTTTACTAAGGGATTTGTTCATATATAATTAGCTTGGTTTTATAACATTCCAAAAATGGCAAAAAATACATGTTTTTTTTGTCTGTTCAAAGAGTTTTTCTGAATTATGGAGTGACAAAATGAGATTCTTCTGTAAAAACATCTGACTCTAATATGTCTAAAAATTTAAACAAGAATTTTGAAACGGACTTCATCCAGTGTTTAGAGTTTTGTACTAGAAATGTATGCAAATTAGTGCATATTTAATTAAATAATGCTCATTTGCATATTTAAACCTAACATTTGAGAAAACTTGTAATACAAAAAATGTTTGCAATTATCAATGTAATCAATCAACTGAGTAAGTAAGGTCATAACTATTCAATTTTTTTACCCTATTCACCTGCAGTTTCAAATTTGTAATATATTTTGTTTAATTAAAAGACCTCAAAGTTTCTAAAGTTGATGTTTCATCTGTACAGAAATGTAAAGAGGGTCCAGGCTTTATTTAGGATTTAGTTATGTATCGACATGCATGTTGTTGTCCATGGTGAGGCTGAGATGAGAGTTACCTGAAGGTCCTGCTGGAGTCTTTACTGTCGCTCTCTCTGTCTCTCCTCCTTATGCTACTGTCAAAATGAGCATCTTAATTCTGCCGGCTGGTTAAATAGCTCCCTCTCTTTCTCTCTCTCTCTTGCTGCCTCCTGTTTCAACACTGCCTGAGAGAAAGAGAGAGAGAGAGAGAGAGAGAGAGAGAGAGAGAGACTGCTGCAACATAAAAATAAGCTAATTAGCTAATATGTCTTATAATGTGGTGCTGTTATGATGACTAAATGAGAATTTTACCTCTATTCTTGATCAGAGCAGGAAACAGTGTATGAAATTATTGTTGCTAATAAATAGAAATGGTAAAACACTGATCTGATTTTTTTTAGATTCTTCATGCATTTTTGTTTCAAGTTTTAAAAAAGTATGTGTTTGTTAATTTATGCAATAAATGACAGTAAACACAGAAAGCGTCACTGGCAGGTGTGTGTCAGTCAGAGGCAGGTGAGAGTAAACATCTGCTGCTCCGCTCCTCAACTTCACTTCACATCTCACACGACACATTATGGCTGTGAGAATGAAGAGTCTCTCATGCTCTTTGCCTCCTTTCAACATTTGCAACCTCAAATCAAAACCTGCACACAAAACTACCAGTTACCTTGAAGACACTGAAGAATGCAAGTTCGAGTTTGGCTTGAGACATGTCCTGATCCCAAGCTCTGCCCCTGGCAATTTGTCAATACTTTGTCTACACTGCACAAAATTTGTCTATTTTTCTATATTGCATAAACAAACAAACAAATTAATAATGCATTTTTAAAAATGTGCAAAGATATGTCTGTTTGTTGATGTTTGTTAATATGAGATAAAAGTGATTTGAGTACACTCTTAAAAATAAAGTTGCTTCACGATGCAATAGAAGAACTTTTTTGTCTTGTTTCCAGTCAAAATATCTAAAAAATCTTAAATCAAGAAGGATTTTCGAGATGAGTAAAAATTATTTTCTTGTTTTCAGAAAAAAAAGTCAAAATTAAGTGCATTTTTGCTTGAAACAAGCAAAATAATCTGCCAATGGGGTAAGCAAAAATCGTCTTGTTTTCTGTTTGAAATAAGATTTTTTTGCTTACCCCATTGGATAGTTTGACTGGAAACAAGACAAAAATTGTAAGTAAGAAAGCATTTTTTACAGTGTACGCACTATTTAGGTACTATATGTACATTTAAGGTACTAAAGTGTACTTTTTAGGGGTTAATAAGGTGTCACCAGCCTAGTAATAGTTGTTGTACCTTTTTGCAAAGAACTTTGCTAAGTAGTTAATTTAGTTAGGCCTACAAAATAATTTAAGTATCTTAACATATGCAAACCAGTAAAATAATTAACCGAGCCGTCTCAAATGTGTTCCCGAGTCTTATATAATACAATCTTTTGTATGTGAAAGATGTGATTTGATCGGAGAACAGCTTCGTTCTCCAAGGACAGATATGACTGGAGCCTTTTCAGTGCTTTAAATGTCATTCAGCCCCGACTGAACGGCACAAAGCAGCGGCGGCTTCACACCGGGATCTGATGGGGAAAAGAAGGACAGATTTGAGAAAGAAAAAGAGCGGGAGAGAAAAGTCAGACATCAGCAGAAAGAGATTTTTCTCGAGATGCTGTTGTGCGTGTGTGAGATTGAACAAGATGATGAGTGTGTGATGTTGGGCTCATTTTCTCCCTTTCCGTCTTTTCTCAAATATTCTGTCCGCTGGAGGAGTGTTATGAGTGCGTTTAAGTGTGTGTGCAGCGCTATGAGGGTGAAGTATTAATCTTGCTTGTCACACCAGCCCAGATGTAAAGAGGTCCGCTAGAAGCACAGAGCTGGACTCAGCACTCTCTCTCTCTCTGTGTGTGTGTGTGTGTGTGTGTATCTGGATGGGTTCGCTCAGATTTCATGGTTGCCAGTAAAAGAGAGATCATAGGAGACCAAACACAGCAAATTAGCTAATGATATAGGCAGAAGGGGCCCTCGAACAAAGCCCAGTAGTCACAATTAAGTCGATGTGCGATGCCCTACGCCCGCCGAACGCACACGCTGTTTACAACACATATCAACACGCGTCCAAAACGCATGCCAACCAGCACAACAGACGGCCAGATATGTTGCTCTGCAGGTGTCTGACGGAAGGACGCTTCGCGGAGTTTAAGATACCATGCACGGGTCGACAGATCCTGAGCCGCGGGACGTGCACCCCCCGTATTCGAGCATGCGTGATACCACGGCCGATCGTGCTGATGTGTGAAGTTCCGAAGCATCTGAACTCGGTTGGGACGGCAGCGATTTGTCTCTGTTTGTACCTCATTATGCAAAAAAGCAGCCAAACTTGTAGAAGAGTGCAAAAAAACAAGAGGCCAAGCTGCTCTCGCATATGGCGGAGAACTGCTAAATAATCTGTAGTGTTTTTTTTAATGCAAAGTGATACCTGTGCTTGTTAGGGAATGCTTTACAATACTGTTCCTTCATTAAAGGGATCATCGGATGCAAGACTCACTTTTACATGTTGTTTGAACATTAATGTGTGTTGGCAGTTTGTGTACACAACCACCCTACAATGATAAAAATCCACCCACTGGTATTTTTTTAATCTGTAAAAGTAATTTCCCCTTTTTAAAATCAGCTCATTCTCAGCTTCAGTGACAGAGGCCGCTCCCACAATAGTTGATTGACGTGAGCGCCTTACCTTAGACCCGCCCTCATCGAGCTGAAACAGTCCGACTCCGATCATTCTAGCAACTAACAAGAAACACAAATTAAGCCTAATTTTTTTCAAACATCCCACAGAGCACTGTAAAAAATCTGTAAAATTTATGGTAAAAAATGGCAGTTGTGGTTGCCAGAATTAAAAATACGTAATAAATATGGTAGCAACGTTTTAGGGTTTAAAGGGTCATCGGATGCAAAACTCACTTTTACATGTTGTTTGAACATTAATGTGTGTTGGCAGTTTGTATACACAACCACCCTACAATGATAAAAATCCACCCAGTGGTATTTGTTTAATCTTTAAAAGTAATATCCCCTTTTTAAAATCAGCTCATTCTCAGCTTCTTGTGTATGACGACACACAGACAGAGGGTGCTCCCACAAAAGCTGATTGACATGAGCGCCTTACCTTAGACTCGCCCACACCGAGCTGAAACAGTCTGACTCCGATCGCCATTGTGTGACTCAGGTGCAGAGGAAGACTCTAATTGAACGATTGAGGTGTTCTGTTGTTGGATGTAATAATGAACATAGTAGTCGTCATTTACTCCCGACATCTGAGCCGCTGAAGATGCAGAGGATTAACATTACTTACGTTTTTGAAAGGAAAGCGCTGGTCCCGATCTACATATGCGTCTATGTTCGTGTGAATCATTCGTGATGCATCTTCACCCACAGCAGAAGTGAGTATAAGGGTTTTTTATGCATCTTTGCAAATGGCCTTTCTTAATAATGTTCTAGTTAGCAAGTTTCCCAGCTAAATGTGGCTAAAGTAAACATTACGGCTCATCATCCCACAGCAGAGAAGGGCGGAACAAGCAGAGCTCATTAGCATTTAAAGGAACATGCAACAGAATAGCTTGCTCTAAAAAGGGCTGATTTTGACAGGGTAAAAAGAGTGTTTTTTACACTACCATTGAGAAATACTTACGTTTTTGAAAGGAAAGCGCCAATCCCGATCTACATATGTGTCTATGTTCGTGTAAATCATTCCTGATGCAGCTTCACCCACAGCAGAAGTGAGTATAAGGGTTTTTTAGGCATCTTTGGCCTTTCTTATTAATGTGCTAATTAGCAAGTTTCGCAGCTAAACGCGGCTAAAGTAAACATTGCGGCTCCTCATCCCACAGCAGAGAGGTGCGGGGCGAGCAGAGCTCATAAGCATTTAATGGAACATGTAACAGAGTAACTCGTTCTAAAAAAGGGCTGATTTTGACAAGGTAAAAAGAGTGTTTTTTACACTACCATTGAGAAATTTTAACCAAAGTATGTTATAGACTTCTCATTAAGACCCTAATGAATCATATCAACTTGTGGAAAATGGCCATCTGATGACTCTTTAACAAATAGCTACACAGGAACAACTGAATAATGTAATATTAACTCTCTAGCAACTAACAAGAAACACAAATTAGTTAGTGATAGCACTAATTAATAGTTAGTAGTAGATTACTAATTTTTTTTGCATCCTCAGATTCCAGAGAAATAACTGTATCTCTGCCAAATATTGTCCTATTCTAACAAACCATACATCAATGGAAAGCTTTATTCAGCTTTCAGATGATGTATAAATAAAACATTTATCATTATCACTAATTTTGTGGTCCAGGGTCAAATATTCGCAAAGATATACTGTAGATTTAGATACAGACACATGATTTATCAGTGTTTTTGACTCAGGATCTACCCAGCAGGCACACAACTTCATAAGACATTAATATTAGATTCGATTTAGGTTGTGACGTCAGATGACCAAAATTCAATGTCTAGCCAACGTCTAAGGACAACATTATTTGACGTCCAATAACTACGTCAAATTACATTAATATTTGGTTGATTTTAGGTTGTGTTGGAAAGTGACCAAAATCCAACGTCACACTCTCAAAAAAAAAGGTACAGCTCTGTCACTAGGGCAGTACCCCAAGGTACAAAAGTAAAAAGGTACCAATATGTACTTTCAAAGTACTAAAATGGACCTTTAAGGTACTAATATGTACCATTTAGGATAGGTAAGCAGAGGTGGGTAGTCCAGGGGTCAGAAAGTAAAAGTCCTGCCATATATTTGTTCCACCCATGAACTGATGAAATGATTTTACCAGAGGTGGAACCAAGTCTTTCTATTCAAGTCACAAGCAAGTCTCAAGTCAAATCCCAAGTCCTCAAAGAGTTAAATATAATTAAGTTAAATGATGATTGTGCATTAGTGATGAACACCCACTGTTACTGAGAATTACAGAGGATCAGATGTTGATGTTTTATTGGTTGAAATGATGCTACCATCATGGAGATCAGTGTTTGCTTTAGTTGGTCTCTGGACCCTTTTTGTAATTCAAAATAGTTTGCTTCTAAGCAATTGCACCATTGTTTCACAGCAAGCGTTTTTGGACATATGCTAATATTTTGGGGAGGGGGCTTGTTTAGGCTTTTAGACATGAACACTTCTCTTACCATCCTCAACAGTGGTTACAATAATTTTTCATGCTGCAGTGCATGATGACCATTTTTACTATGGTGTTACCCAACATGCATTGCAGCAGGAAGCATTTTGTTGATTGTCACCATTGTTCAGATTGATATGCTGGTTCTTGATGTCTGCGTGTTTCTAAATAATACAATAGTAACTTATGTTAAGGTTTTGAATAATCAGTTTTGTCAAGCTCAGCATGCAAGCAAAATTTTGCTCAAATAGTTCAAAATTAATACAAATTCTGTTGTATGTTAGGCACAAAATGTTTTAGCACTTGTGCTATTTAAACACATGCAGACATCAAGAATCAGCATATCAATCTCAACAATGGTGACAATCAATATAATTTGTAATGCTGCAATGCATGCTGCATCATGTGATAAGTGTTAATGTCTAAAAGCTTTAGCTGCTGCAAAAAGAGTGTTTGATGACTATAAGAATTAATGTGTTTTGCAGTGAAGTTTCCTTGAGTTAATATTTTGTAGTTTTCTTGTCTTTCACAGTTTGCTTCATTTAAGAGTGTGATATTAGGTTCTGTCTGGGAATGTTTTGTCTGTCTGTTTCAGGGTTATCTGTCGGCAGGATACCAGTTGAGTGCGGCTGCACTATCTTCCTCTCTTCCTTATAGTTGCTCTGGATCATCTGTAATTTTCCTTCCCATATGTAGAAGTATTTGCTTAAATGATATGTGAACCCCCGCCTACATGAAGGCTTGTAAGGGTGCTGTATAAAAGATGGGACTGCCCCATCTTCTTTGGTGGATAACAATAAACCAACTTGTATTAGACTTTGGTGTGTTGTTGTCTATCCCAAGCGCTTGTTGCTGATCCACTCGACAGACCTGAGAAACTGCAGTGACCCAGAACAAAGGTTCTAACAATTTGGTGACCCCGACGTGATGTCTCTGATCAGGTAAGACAAAGTATAGTTTGACTACCTGATCAGTGACATTACTCTTACTGTGTGTCTGTAATTACGTGACTTGGGCAAGACAGAGTATAGTCTGACTGTCTAATTAGTAATTGCTGATTAAATTGCGTAACTCGGGCAAGACAGAGTATAGTCTGACTGTCTGATTACCAATTGTTTAACTGCGTAGTAAGGTAAGACAGAGTATAGTCTGACTATCTGTACTGACGTAAGGTATACCCTCAGCGAGGCTGGGAAGAGCGCTATAAATCAAAATCGAAAACGAAATTAAAAGAAAAAGTGTGAGTCACGAGTTTCGGTCTGTCCCGTGGTGAGGTGAATATCTGTATATATTATCTGTATATCTATCAATCTGTATATATTATCTGTATATCTATCATGGGAGCCAGCTATCCTAAACCAAATCCTGGCGAAACACCAAATTGGATGAATAGATGTAGTTGGGGTTTTTACACAAATTTATGGGTGAATAATTTTTCGGGTTGGGCCGAAGCCAATGGTGTGTATCCTACATATCCCCGAATGGGTTCTTTTGACCCACATAATATGGCACAAGCTTTTCGATTGACATATAAAGGTGAAGGTGACCCTGAAAGGGACCAAAAATATATGAAAGACGGGTAAGATGTTTGGTTAAAAACGCAAACCGTGTGGAATGATAAACAAGGCATTTCATTGCCCAGATCAGTTAAGGGTATCGTGCCAAAAAAAGCCGACGGGTTAGAACGAGAAACTACTGTTAGACGAAGCCGAGTCCAATTTGCAAAAAAAAAAAAAAAAACGACCAAAGCGACTCAATTTACAAACAAACTCTATCCAGACTTGTCGTCTGTTTCCACATTCTCGCTATGCGCGCCGCCGCCTTATCCTGCACCCGCGCATGTCGTGCCCGCGCTTACTTTCGCAGCTCGCCGCGCACCCCCAGCAGCGCCCGTCGAGAAAATAAATGAAGCTCATTTATGGATAACAAAACGACAGGGCCACATAGAGATAACTCCGCCGTCCGTCTCGACTATGAAAGACATTTTGAGCATGTTACCAGAAGTTTACAAACCATTACACTTTGTGGAAATGTTGATAAAATTGTCGTGTAACAGCCATTTCACTGGCGCAGATTATAAGTTCATAATAATGTCAAAAATGGGTAATAAGTCTGATGAGACGCGTCTGCTCGAGGCTGTTCCCTGCCTAAAACCAGAAAATGATCGACCTAAATGTGTGTGTGTCCAACACACTGATAAAGAGTCTTGCCTGGCTAAGAAAACCTTGAAGATAGATAAAGCCTCTGTGTGTGTGTGTGTGTGTCAGTCTCTATCTGCACTCAGTCTCTGTCTGCACTCCATCGAGAGTGTTGAAGCTGACTTCTGCTGATGAAACTGCAAACTATTTTCTTCAGTAAACAACAGCATCTTGTTGAAACACTTATTGAGGCCTCTTGTCTACCTCTCTCGTTAGCTATAGTAAAAACAAAGGGTCACTCGAATTTATACACAAGATGAGGCTAAGGGTAACTCACTGGCTGACCTAAATGCAAAAAGGGCGGCCCAAGAGGGGCCTCCAAGCCCCCATGTTAATGTAGCTCTAGTGTCAACCTCAAAAATGACGTCGTCAATGATTCCAGATGTTGACCTTGTCGCTGTCCAAAAAGCAGCAGCCGATAGTGACCATCAATTTTGGTCAGTTTTTTCTGCGTCTCAGGGACCTGATGACCTCTGGCGTGACAAAGATGGTCGACTGTGTTTACCTGCGTCTGTTTTACCATTTCTCGTCCTCGAATTTCATGGTATCACTCATCGCGGCCGAAGAGGGGTACTAGAAACAATGCGAGGTCTATTTGGCGTCGACCAATTACCTCAAACGGTTAATGACATTCTTGACAGATGTTTAATTTGCGCTAAAAATAATATAAGCAAACCTCCAGCAAAACATCAACACCTGCCGAGGCCTAACCAACCGTTTACTGAATGGCAGGTTGATTTCACACACATGCCGAAGAGGGGACCTTTTAAATACCTCTTGGTGCTTGTGGACAAATTTTCTAAGTGGGTAGAAGCTTTTCCATGTGCGAAGGAAAATGCAAACGTTGTAGTGCAGTTTTTAACCAAAGAAATCATACCCAGATATGGTATCCCGGTATCAATAGATTCCGATAAGGGCACACCTTTCACATCAAAAGTATCTTAACAAAAGATAAGAAAAGCAATGATCAGTATGAATACATCCGATTGGACAAGGGTACTTCCAATTGTCTTAGCAGACCTAAGAACGATGCCTCAGCCAAATTTAGATAATCTATCACCATATGAGGTGGTGATGGGACGACCTTTCCCCATCCCTTGGCGCCACGGAATGGTAGGGATAGGTGTGGTGTTAACTGATCATATGTCTGAGTACTCTGTAGGCCTAATAGAAAAATTAACTGAGTTCTGGGAAAGGTTTAACATGAAACACCCTGAGATCCCTAAAGCTAACTCACACCCCTTTGAAGTGGGCAATCAAGTATTGATAAAGAAACTAAAAACCGAGGGCCTTAATGACTCTCTGTATGATGGGCCTACAGAGATACTAGCTGTGACCAGAACTGCTGTTTTAACTGATCTTTTTCCACAGTGGATTCATGCAACCAGAGTGAAACCCTTGAAATGAAGAACAATGTATTACATGTACTAACTGTTTTTGTTTTCCAGAGCAAAAATGTGTATTGTCCTAGCTGGACTCATGGTACCCAACGCTTCAAAGGAGGAGGTCAAAAGAAACCTCTTCTGGCAGTATGCCAACTGGACAGCGCGTCAACTGACCAATGAATCATGTGTGGTGTGTTAAGAATTATTCCGCACCGCAATAACTGTATCCTTGAAACCATTTGTCTATAACAATTTCACTGTGCTTTGTACATATTATACAGGGAAAATGTATGTATATTCTCCTAGGTGTGTAAAGAGGGTAACAATACCCTATACTGATGAAACTAAACGGTACCAAAATTACTGTTGTATGAATGAAACGTGCAAGAAAGAAGGTAGTGCATCAAGTAAAAAATGAAACTGAAACTGTTGATGTAAAAGTTAGCCTGGTGTTACCAGAAGGTTTTATGTTTCCTTATTGTTTTAATGGGACATCAGGTGAAAGCGTGACAGATGTAAGTGCTACAAATTGTAAACAAATAATAAACCAAGGGCAGGGTATAGAAAGGTGGCTGCAAAGCTACTGTCCAAGGTTCGAGAGGGGCTCATGTGAGAAGAACACCGCAGCATGTGCTAAGGGAAATAATAGAACTGTTTGCTACACCTCCACGAACACTGCCTGTGTATCACTACTAATGTACTGTGAGTCCC